>NC_135136.1:7575757-7878787 GCF_051014445.1 Colletes latitarsis | reverse complement strand
GAGGTGCGTGAGGTCATCTCGCGTCCAACCTCTCCAGAACTGTTCGTGGAATTTTGAGTCGCTCTCCAACGCGTAAGTCGCGTGAGCTTTTCAGTCTCCACTGATTTTTTACCGGAAGTGCATTTATTGAACTTCCGATGAAAAGTGGCCCGGTGTGATATGCATAATTCTCTGGACAATCACTTCAAGCGGCGATCGTTCGCGAGTTTAAACTCGCTTCGATCTTGCAGAGCAATTTCTGCATTTCCTCGCTTGTGTGAGTGCAGTCTCCGAGTATGCGTCTCAGATGTTGTTTCACCGATTTCACACCGATTTGTTACTTATCACCGAACTCGATGCGCCTGTACAGTGCGACGTCGAGGCGGTGTTGGTATTGATATTTGAAGCCGAACTTTTCGTTTTCGGCTTCGACCGTGCTGGTCTACGTGGTGGGGCGTCCGTACGCCTCTCCTCACGATGACCGTACGAGTTATTCGCAAACGGTCTTGGATTATTTTCTTCCCGGTTTTGCGCGTAATGCAGCAGGAAATAGTGCTTGCCACTGCACTTCGCGCATACTTCGGGGCTTTGGCACCGTAGCACTGTGTGGGTGGAAGCCAGGCATTGTACACACCAATGGCGACCCTGCACAAATTGGCTACGTGTCTTTTCCGGCAAAACCAAAAAGGAGCTGCAATGCAATAAGCTGTGCGGTCCGGTACAGAATCCGCACATCTGCTTTTGCACAGGGCCAACCTGCCCTTCGGCGTCGGTTCTCGACCCTCGTGGCTGTGCAGCCGAGTCGGTTTCCAGAACGGCGTTATGGCTGCGCACGTGTCTCGAAGCAGATCTCGTTTCCCGAGTCCTGCTATGACTACGTGCGCTCAGTTTCGTGGCAGGCTCCAGCGCAGCCTCCCGACGCTTCTCGTCCATGGAGAGCAGTGCGCGGGAGTGCATCTCGATGAACCTCCGTACGTCCTCAAACGTAGGATATTCTGTCGAGAGGTTGAGCGTTTTCTGCCACTCTAACTCAAGCGCAGGCGAGAATTTTTGCTTCGTCAAATGCGCGAGTAACCAGTCCCGTTGCTGTTCGGGCGTGCCCTTCTTATCGAGGGCAGCGAGCGCCTGTGTACAACCCACGGTGATCTGCTGCATGCTAGCCAGATCACCAGTATCAATTGGTTTTAGGAACAGGAGCTTATCCAGCAATTTTCCCGTGACCATGCGTGGGAGGCCGAAGGTGTTCTTCAGCTTCGACCATGCCACTGGAAAATTACGGCCGACGATCTCGATCGAAGCAATGGACGCTAGAGCTGGTCCCTCTAGGCAGGCATTCAGGTAATGCAATCTTTGCACATCTGACAGTCCTGCATTTCGTACGACCCCGGAGGTAAACAGGTCCTCGAAATGTTCCCATTCCTGAGGATCCCCTCCGAACTTGGGTAATCGTTGCTTCGGGAGCTCGATTGGTATGTTACTTTGAACTTCCGGTGTTGCTGGTTTGGTTTCAGCGCTCAGCCGGCCAAGTTCAGTAAGGACAAGATCCTGGAAATCCTGGAAATCGTCCTCGGCATTCCTCATATAATTCAGCTTAAAGATGTCGTGAGACGGTCTTTCCGCTGGAGGAATTTGTTTCCGCACGTTAGCATACTTGGTGCGTATATCGCGCCAAGTTTCTTTAGCGTGCTCGAGTTTTTCCTCAAGCATTCGCTCTGAGTACTTCGCTCGTCCTAGTTTTTTAAGGTTTACGCCCAGCCGTTCTAGTTGACCACATAGATCGACCAAGTCTTCGATTTCGTCGTCGAGGTCGATTTCTATGGATAACTGTGCTACGGCCATAGTGTGCGTTTTCGAGGAGCAATCAACTCGAAAAAACCTCTTACGTGGTTAACTTCGCACGTGAAAAAATGTGCACCCTTTTTCCTGGCCCGATTCACCTCGTTTTAATCCGGCTCGAAGGACCTTTGTTTAAAGACCTTAACCACCCTAAGGGGGGTTATTTTAGTCTGACGTGGTCCGGATTACGAGGGAAAGGACACTGGGAAAAAGTTTGAATAAATTGATGCACCTGATTTTTGCTCAATGAAATTAACGTTTATTTTTAATCAAAAAAAGAAAAAAAAGAAAAAGGAAAAAAAACCGCCTAGACGTCGGTCCGACGTCTGGGGAAAAAACCTGGGCCGGCTGCTTCTGGCCAAGTTCGCCATGTGTTGTTCTGTAACAAGGAAAGACAAGGCTGGATTTAAATACCTATTAACGCTTGTCGCGTCGCCTGTCTCGCTCTATCTCGCACGCTCCTGTCTGTGCCGTTCGCACTCAAGAGCGGAGATTACAGACACGTCTCGACGAACTGAGATATGTATAAGTGGACTGTATATATGAACGTTCTCACAAATCGAGAACCGTTCGATCGCTGTGTGGAAGAAGAGATCTAATTTCTCAATTCTCCGCTTTTTAGCGATCGTTGAATGCCGCAGGAAAGGACAACAGGTGGAGGTCGTAAAGCTCCAAATGCTGGCCAAACCGCAGTTTCTCACCGTTCCCTGCGTACAAGACGCGGTGTGGTGTAGCCCTTAGCGGCGCACGTAGCGTCTTACGTTTAAAGAAGCATACACCACGGTGCTCATTATGCGTTGCTCTACGCACAGGGTACGTACTCACTGGCGGTCAAGGAGCGTTGCTCGAGCAGGTTGAGCTATGAAGTCCGGAATTTCTTAGCCCCGACCTGAGAAACGGTGAGCCCACGTAGGGTATCGGTCAGAGACCACCCTAGGGGTGATATACAAAACCGTGCGGACAATTCAACTTGTCGCACGACCGCGTCAAATGCAGCAGTCCGTACGACAAATTCTTACACGACCGCGAAACTCAAACGTCACGTGAAGATTAATCAGCCTCACACGACCGCGTCAAATGCAGCAGTCCGTGGAGAAATCAGTATTGAGTTGGCCGTAGCCACTGGCCGAAACTGCACTTCCGACGACCGCTGGTTGCAGCGAGACGTTGGAAAGTCAGCCTCACGACCGCGTCAAATGCAGCAGTCCGTGATAATGCCAGCCTCGCACGACCGCGTCAAATGCAGCAGTCCGTGGAGTCGTCAGTACTGATCGGGCCGTAGCCCTTGCTGAGACTGGAGTTTCGACACACGGGAAACGATTCTTATCTCGATTCCCCTTTCATGACCGCGTAGCACAAACGTCACATGAAAGTTGGACGAAAACCCACAGTCTTATTGTTAATAATCTCGCCAAGCGGGAACCGAAGTTTTTCAATTCCCTCACACGACCACGTAACTCGAGCGTCACGTGCTATTCGGCGAGATTGTACAGTCAATAATCGGGGCTGATAAAACGCCTCACCGATTTAGTTAATTTTGAGCAACAATTTAAAATTCTCAACGAAAGGTTCGAGTGTTCTCAGAACCTATATTCGGAGATTTGGTTTCGTCGCGGAGCGGAATCGTTTGTCGATTTGCTCGCTGCGCGGACTCGCTATCGAGTCTTTGAAGCTAAGAAGCGAACAGACATCCGCAGTCGCGGCCACGAGAGGGGTAATCACCACCTCGCGGCGCTATCCCTGCTCTTCAATGTCTATCTCTTCTTAATTTCAATATTCCTCTACCCTCTCTGTTTATGGATCTTCGACGATCGATCCCAAGTAAATATATTGGGTCGATCACGTGACTGAGAGCAACCAACACTCGCGTATGGTTTTTCTAACCTGTATCGTTCCGTGTACCGAACTACGCATCAGAGAGTCTCTGGAATGTCGCGTACACGAAAAACAATACCGTACGAGGAATTTATGGTTCTCAGTTATAATTCACGTTAACTTGAATATTTAATATATTTATAAACGGTTCTCAAATCCGTCAATTAACGCGATATTTAAACAATCTGCCTCATACTTTCGCATTATCCGCATACTTGTTGGCCACATCCTGGGTTTTTTCTGATTTGCATCACGTAGTAATGTGGTACCACACCGCAACAGTCAATTAAACCTGGTTCCGATTAATAGTTTAGAGGATAACGCCGCTTGTGACTGGGTTACGTCTGGTATTTGCAATCATCTACCTCATACTTTCGCATTTTTCGCATACTTGAATAGCCAGATCCTGGGCTTTTTCTGTTCTGGATCACGTAGTAATGTGGTACCACACTGAAATAGTCAATAGAACCTGGTTCCGATTAATATTTTAGAGGATAACACCGGTTATGTCTGGGTTGCGTCTGGTATTTGCAATCATCTGCCTCATACTTTCGCATTTTTCGCATTCTTGTCGGCTAGATCCTGGGTTTTTTTCTTGTTAGGATCACGTATTAATGTGGTGCCACACAGAAATAGCCAATTCCACCTGGATTCCATCAATATTTTAGAGGATAACGCCGGTTATGTCTGGGTTACGTCTGGTATTTGCAATCATCTGGCTCTTACTTTCGCATTATCCGCATACTTGTTGGACAGATCCTGGGTTGTTTTCTTGTTAGGATAACGTACTAATGTGGTGCCACACAGAGATAGTCAATTGAACGTGGGTTCGATCAATATTTTAGAGGTTAACACCTGTTATATCTGGGTTGCGTCCGGTATTTGCAATCATCTAGCTCATACTTTCGCATTTTTCGCATACTTGTCGGCCAGATACTGCGTTGTTTTCTTGTTAGGATCGCGTATTGATGTGGTGCCACACAGAAATAGTCAATTCCACCTGGATTCGATCAATATTTTAGAGGATAACACCGGTTTATGACTGTGTTGCGTCTGGTATTTGCCATCATCTGGCTCATACTTTCGCATCTTTCGGATACTCGTTGGCCACATCCTGGGTTTTTTTCTGGTTATGATCACGTATTGATGTGGTACCACACTGAAATAGTCAATAAAACGTGGTTCCGATTAATATTTTAGAGGAGTACGCCGGTTATGTCTGGGTTGCGTCTGGTATTTGCAATCATCTGCCTCATACTTTCGCATCTTTCGCATTCCTGTAGGCCAGCTCCTGGGCATTTTCTGATTCGTATCACGTAGTAATGTGGTACCACACTGAAGCAGTCAATTACACCTAGTTCCGATTTATATTTTCGAGGATAACGCCGGTTATGTCTGGGTTAGTTCTAGTATATGCAGTCATCTGCCTCATACTTTCGCATTTTTAGCATTCTTGTCGACCAGATCCTCTGTTTTTTTCTGGCTAGGATCACGTATTAATGTGGTGCCACACAGAGATAGTCAATTGAACGTGGGTTCGATCAATATTTTAGAGGTTAACACCTGTTATATCTGGGTTGCGTCCGGTATTTGCAATCATCTGCCTCATACTTTCGCATTATCCGCATACTTGTTGGACAGATCCTGGCCCTTTTCTTATTTGGATAACGTATTAACGTGGTGCCACACAGAAATAGTCAATTCCACCTGGATTCGATCAATATTTTAGAGGACGACACCGGTTAGGTCTGGGTTGCGTCTGGTATTTGCAATCATCTGCCTCATACTTTCGCATCTTTCGCATTCCGGTAGGCCAGCTCCTGGGCATTTTCCGATTCGGATCACGTAGTAATCTGGTACCACACTGAAGCAGTCAATTAAACCTGGTTCCGATTAATATTTTAGAGGATAACGCCGGTTATGTCTGAGTTAGGTCTGGTATATGCAGTCATCTAGCTCATACATTCGCATTTTTCGCTTACTTGAATGGCCAGATCCTGGGTTTTTTCAGATTTGGATCACGTACTAATGTCGTACCACACTGAAATAGTCAATTCATCCTGTATTAGATCAATATTTTAGAGGATAACGCCGGTTATGTCTGGGTTACGTCTGGTATTTGCAATCATCTGGCTCTTACTTTCGCATTATCCGCATACTTGTTGGACAGATCCTGGGTTGTTTTCTTGTTAGGATAACGTACTAATGTGGTGCCACACAGAGATAGTCAATTCAACGTAGTTTCGATCAATATTTTAGAGGATAACACCGGTTATGTCTGGGTTGCGTCTGGTATTTGCAATCATCTGCCTCATACTTTCGCATTTTTCGCATTCTTGTCGGCTAGATCCTGGGTTTTTTTCTTGTTAGGATCACGTATTAATGTGGTGCCACACAGAAATAGCCAATTCCACCTGGATTCCATCAATATTTTACAGGTTAACACCGGTTATGTCTGGGTTGCGTCTGGTATTTGCAATCATCTTCCTCATACTTTCGCATTATCCGCATACATGTTGGACAGATCCTGGTCTTTTTCTTATTTGGATAACGTATTAACGTGGTGCCACACAGAAATAGTCAATTCCACCTGGATTCGATCAATATTCTAGAGGATAACACCGGTTATGTCTGGGTTACGTCTGGTATTTGGAATCATCTGCCTCATACTTTCGCATCTTTCGCATTCCTGTAGGCCAGCTCCTGGGTATTTTCTGATTCGGATCACGTAGTAATGTGGTACCACAATGCAGCAGTCAATTAAACCTGGTTCCGATTAATATTTTAGAGGATAACGCCGGTTATGTCTGAGTTAGGTCTGGTATATGCAGTCATCTGCCTCAAACTTTCGCATTTTTAGCATTCTTGTCGACCAGATCCTCTGTTTTTTTCTGGCTAGGATCACGTTTTATTGTGGTGCCACACAGAGATAGTCAACTGAACGTGGGTTCGATCAATATTTTAGAGGTTAACACCTGTTATATCTGGGTTGCGTCCGGTATTTGCAATCATCTAGCTCATACTTTCGCATTTTTCGCATACTTGTCGGCCAGATACTGCGTTGTTTTCTTGTTAGGATCGCGTATTGATGTGGTGCCACACAGAAATAGTCAATTCCACCTGGATTCGATCAATATTTTAGAGGATAACACCGGTTTATGACTGTGTTGCGTCTGGTATTTGCCATCATCTGGCTCATACTTTCGCATCTTTCGGATACTCGTTGGCCACATCCTGGGTTTTTTTCTGGTTATGATCACGTATTGATGTGGTACCACACTGAAATAGTCAATAAAACGTGGTTCCGATTAATATTTTAGAGGAGTACGCCGGTTATGTCTGGGTTAGGTCTGGTATTTGCCATCATCTAGCTCATACATTCGCATTTTTCGCTTACTTGAATGGCCAGAACCTGGGCTTTTTCTAGTTTAGGATCATATAGTAATGTAGCACCACACCAACACAGTCAATTAAACCTGGTTCCGAGTAATATTTTGGAGGATAACGGCGGTTATATTTGCGTTAGTTCCGGTATTTGCCATCATGTGACTCATACTTTCGCATTCTTCGCATAATTGAATGGCCAGAACCTGGGCTTCTTCTAGTTTGGATCACGTAGTAATGTGGTACCACACCGGAACATTCAAGTAAACCTGGTTGCGATTAATATTTTAGGGGATAACGCCAGTTATGTCTGGGTTAGGTCTGCTATTTGCTATCATCTAGCTCATACTTTCACATTTTTCGCATACTTGTTGGCCAGATCCTGTGCTTTTGCTGACTTGGATCACGTAGTAATGTGGCACCACACCGAAACAGTAAATCAAACCTGGTTCCGATTAATATTTTAGAGGATATCACCGGTTAGGTCTGGGTTACGTCTGATAATTGCAATCATCATCCTCTTGCTTTTGCATTTCTCGCATACTTGTTGGCCAGATCCTCGGTTTTTTCTGATTTGGAATACGTAGTAATGTGGTGCCACACCGAAACAGTCAATTAAACCTGGTTCCGATTAATATTTCAGAGGATAACGCTGGTTATGCCTGGGTTATTTCTGGTATTTGCTATCATCTGGTCCATACATTCGCATTTATCGCATACCTGTTGGCCGGACCATGGGTTTTTTCTGGTTTGATTACATAGCAGTGTGGTACCACACCGGAACAGACAATTAAACCTGGTTCCGATTAATATTTTAGAGGATAACGCCGGTTACGTCTGGGTTAGGTCTGCTATTTGCCATCATCTAGCTCATACTTTCGCATTTTTCGCATACTTATTGGCCAGATCATGTGCTTTTGCTGACTTGGATCAGGTAGTAATGTGGTACCACACAGAAACTGTCAATTAAACCTGGTTCCGATTAATATTTTAGAGGATATCACCGGTTAGGTCTGGGTTACGTCTAATAATTGCAATCATCATCGTCTTGCTTTTGCATTTCTCGCATACTTGTTGGCCAGATTCTCGGTTTTTTCTGATTTGGAATACGTAGTAATGTGGTGCCACACCGAAACAGTCAATTAAACCTGGTTCCGATTAATATTTTAGAGGATAACGCCCGTTATGTCTGGGTTAGGTCTGGTATTTGCAATCATCTGAATCATGCTTTCGCATTTTTCGCATACTTCTTGGCCAGATCCTGGGTTTTTTCATGTTTGGATCTCTTAGTAATGTGGTACTACACTGAGACAGACAATTATACCTGGTTCCGATTAATAATTTAGATGATAACGCCGGTTATGTCTGGGTTAGTTCTAGTATTTGCAATCATCTGGCCCATACTTTCGCATTTTTCGCGTACTTGAATGGCCAGAACCTGGGCTATTTCCAGTTTGGATCACGTAGTAATGTGGTACCACACTGAAACAGTCCATTAAACCTGGTTTCGATCAATATTTTAGAGGATAACGCAAGTTAGGTCTGGGATAGGTGTGGGATTTGCCCTCATCAGGGTCATATTTTCGCATTTTTCACATACTTGTATAACGGATCCCATGCTTTTTCTGGTTTTGGATCACGTAGTAATGTGGTACCACACGGAAACAGTCCATTAAACGTGATTTCGATCAATATTTTAGATGTTAACGCAAGTTATGTCTGGGATTGGTCTGGGATTTGCCCTCGTCAGGCTCATAGTTTCGCGTTTCTTACATACTTGTAGAACAGATCCTGGGTTTTTCTGATTTTGATCTCGTAATATTGTGGTACCACACCGATACAGTCAATTAAACCTGGTTCCGATTAATAGTTTAGAGGATAACGCCGGTTATGTCTGGGTTAATTCTGGTATTTGCAATCATCAGGCTCATACTTTCGCATTTTTCGTATACTTGTTGACCAGTTCCTGAGTCTCTTCTGGTTTGGATCACGTAGTAATGTGGTACCACACCGAAATAGTAAATTAAACCTGGTTCCGATTAATATTTTAGAGGATAACGCCGGTTATGTCTGGGTTACGTCTGGTATTTGCAATCATCTGTGTTTAAAGATCTTAGCCGCCCTAAGGGGGGTTATTTTAGTCTGACGTGGTCCGGATTACGAGGGAAAGGACACTGGGAAAAAGTTTGAATAAATTGATGCACCTGATTTTTGCTCAATGAAATTAACGTTTATTTTTAAGCAAAAAAAGAAAAAAAAGAAAAAGGAAAAAAAGCCGCCTAGACGTCGGTCCGACGTCTGGGGGAAGAAAACCTGGGCCGGCTGCTTCTGGCCAAGTTCGCGATGTGTTGTTCTGTAACAAGGAAAGACAAGGCTGGATTTAAATACCTATTAACGCTTGTCGCGTCGCCTGTCTCGCTCTATCTCGCACGCTCCTGTCTGTGCCGTTCGTACTCAAGAGCGGAGATTACAGACACGTCTCGACGAACTGAGATTTGTATAAGTGGACTGTATATATGAACGTTCTCACAAATCGAGAACCGTTCGATCGCTGTGTGGAAGAAGAGATCTAATTTCTCAATTCTCCGCTTTTTAGCGATCGTTGAATGCCGCAGGAAAGGACAACAGGTGGAGGTCGTAAAGCTCCAAATGCTGGCCAAACCGCAGTTTCTCACCGTTCCCTGCGTACAAGACGCGGTGTGGTGTAGCCCTTAGCGGCGCACGTAGCGTCTTACGTTTAAAGAAGCATACACCACGGTGCTCATTATGCGTTGCTCTACGCACAGGGTACGTACTCACTGGCGGTCAAGGAGCGTTGCTCGAGCAGGTTGAGCTATGAAGTCCGGAATTTCTTAGCCCCGACCTGAGAAACGGTGAGCCCACGTAGGGTATCGGTCAGAGACCACCCTAGGGGTGATATACAAAACCGTGCGGACAATTCAACTTGTCGCACGACCGCGTCAAATGCAGCAGTCCGTACGACAAATTCTTACACGACCGCGAAACTCAAACGTCACGTGAAGATTAATCAGCCTCACACGACCGCGTCAAATGCAGCAGTCCGTGGAGAAATCAGTATTGAGTTGGCCGTAGCCACTGGCCGAAACTGCACTTCCGACGACCGCTGGTTGCAGCGAGACGTTGGAAAGTCAGCCTCACGACCGCGTCAAATGCAGCAGTCCGTGATAATGCCAGCCTCGCACGACTGCGTCAAATGCAGCAGTCCGTGGAGTCGTCAGTACTGATCGGGCCGTAGCCCTTGCTGAGACTGGAGTTTCGACACACGGGAAACGATTCTTATCTCGATTCCCCTTTCATGACCGCGTAGCACAAACGTCACATGAAAGTTGGACGAAAACCCACAGTCTTATTGTTAATAATCTCGCCAAGCGGGAACCGAAGTTTTTCAATTCCCTCACACGACCACGTAACTCGAGCGTCACGTGCTATTCGGCGAGATTGTACAGTCAATAATCGGGGCTGATAAAACGCCTCACCGATTTAGTTAATTTTGAGCAACAATTTAAAATTCTCAACGAAAGGTTCGAGTGTTCTCAGAACCTATATTCGGAGATTTGGTTTCGTCGCGGAGCGGAATCGTTTGTCGATTTGCTCGCTGCGCGGACTCGCTATCGAGTCTTTGAAGCTAAGAAGCGAACAGACATCCGCAGTCGCGGCAACGAGAGGGGTAATCACCACCTCGCGGCGCTATCCCTGCTCTTCAATGTCTATCTCTTCTTAATTTCAATATTCCTCTACCCTCTCTGTTTATGGATCTTCGACGATCGATCCCAAGTAAATATATTGGGTCGATCACGTGACTGAGAGCAACCAACACTCGCGTATGGTATTTCTAACCTGTATCGTTCCGTGTACCGAACTACGCATCAGAGAGTCTCTGGAATGTCGCGTACACGAAAAACAATACCGTACGAGGAATTTATGGTTCTCAGTTATAATTCACGTTAACTTGAATATTTAATATATTTATAAACGGTTCTCAAATCCGTCAATTAACGCGATATTTAAACAATCTGCCTCATACTTTCGCATTATCCGCATACTTGTTGGCCACATCCTGGGTTTTTTCTGATTTGCATCACGTAGTAATGTGGTACCACACCGCAACAGTCAATTAAACCTGGTTCCGATTAATAGTTTAGAGGATAACGCCGCTTGTGACTGGGTTACGTCTGGTATTTGCAATCATCTACCTCATACTTTCGCATTTTTCGCATACTTGAATAGCCAGATCCTGGGCTTTTTCTGTTCTGGATCACGTAGTAATGTGGTACCACACTGAAATAGTCAATAGAACCTGGTTCCGATTAATATTTTAGAGGATAACACCGGTTATGTCTGGGTTGCGTCTGGTATTTGCAATCATCTGCCTCATACTTTCGCATTTTTCGCATTCTTGTCGGCTAGATCCTGGGTTTTTTTCTTGTTAGGATCACGTATTAATGTGGTGCCACACAGAAATAGCCAATTCCACCTGGATTCCATCAATATTTTAGAGGATAACGCCGGTTATGTCTGGGTTACGTCTGGTATTTGCAATCATCTGGCTCTTACTTTCGCATTATCCGCATTCTTGTCGACCAGATCCTCTGTTTTTTTCTGGCTAGGATCACGTATTAATGTGGTGCCACACAGAGATAGTCAATTGAACGTGGGTTCGATCAATATTTTAGAGGTTAACACCTGTTATATCTGGGTTGCGTCCGGTATTTGCAATCATCTGCCTCATACTTTCGCATTATCCGCATACTTGTTGGACAGATCCTGGCCCTTTTCTTATTTGGATAACGTATTAACGTGGTGCCACACAGAAATAGTCAATTCCACCTGGATTCGATCAATATTTTAGAGGACGACACCGGTTAGGTCTGGGTTGCGTCTGGTATTTGCAATCATCTGCCTCATACTTTCGCATCTTTCGCATTCCGGTAGGCCAGCTCCTGGGCATTTTCCGATTCGGATCACGTAGTAATCTGGTACCACACTGAAGCAGTCAATTAAACCTGGTTCCGATTAATATTTTTGAGGATAACGCCGGTTATGTCTCGATTAGTTGTGGTATTTAAAATCATCTGGCTCATACTTTCGCATCTTTCGCAGACTCGTTGGCCAGATCCTGGGTTTTTTTCTGATTATGATCACGTATTGATGTGGTACCACACTGAAATAGTCAATAAAACGTGGTTCCGATTAATATTTTTGAGGATAACGCCGGTTATGTCTCGGTTAGTTCTGGTATTTGCAATCATCAGGCTCATACTTTCGCATTTTTCGTATACTTGTTGTCCAGTTTCTGAGTTTCTTCTGGTTTGGATCACGTAGTTATGTGGTACCACACCGAAATAGTAAATAAAACCTGGTTCCGATTAATATTTTAGAGGATAACGACGGATATGTCTTGGTTAGGTCTGGTATTTGACATCATCTAGCTCTTACTTTGGCATTTTCTGCATACTTGAATGGCCAGATTCTGGGCTTTTTCTGGCTTGGATCACGTAGTAATGTGGCACCACACTGAAACAGTCAATAGAACCTGGTTCCGATTAATATTTTAGAGGATAACACCGGTTATGTCTGGGTTGCGTCTGGTATTTGCAATCATCTGCCTCATACTTTCGCATTTTCCGCTTACTTGTTGGCCAGGTCCTGGGTTTTTTCTGGTTTGGATCTCGTAGTAATGTGGTAACACACCGAAACAGTCAATTCAACCAGGTTGCGATTAATATTTTAGAGGATAACGCCGCTTATGTCTGGGTTAGGTCTGGTATTTGCCATCATCTAGCTCATACTTTCGCATTTTTCGCGTGCTTGAATGGCCAGATCCTGGGCTCTTTCTGGTTTGGATCACGTAGTAATGTGGTACCACACTGAAGCAGTCAATTAAACCTGGTACCTATTAATATTTTAGAGGATAACGCCGCTTATGTCTGGGTTAGGTCTGGTATTTGCCATCATCTGGCTCATACTTTCGCATCTTTCGCAGACTCGTTGGCCAGATCCTGGGTTCTTTCCTGGTTATGATCACGTATTGATGTGGTACCACACTGAAATAGTCAATAAAACGTGGTTCCGATTAATATTTTAGAGGAGTACGCCGGTTATGTCTGGGTTAGGTCTGGTATTGGCCATCATCTAGCTCATGCATTTTTCGCTTACTTGAATGGCCAGATCCTGGGTATTTTTCTGGCTAGGATCACGTATTAATGTGGTGCCTCACTGAAATGGTCAATTCAACCTGTATTCGATCAATATTTTGGAGGATGACAGCGGTTAGGTATGGGTTGCCTCTGGTATTTGCAATCATCTGCCTCATAGTTCCGCCCCTTTCGCATACATGTTGGCCAGATCCTGGGCTATTGCTGACTTAGACCACGTAGTAATGTGGTACCACACTGAAGCAGTCAATTAAACCTGGTACCTATTAATATTTTAGAGGATAACGCCAGTTATGTCTGGTTTAGGTCTGGTATTTGCCATCATCTGACTCATAATTTCGCATTTTTCGCATGATTGAATGGCCAGAACCTGGGCTTTTTCTAGTTTGGATCACGTAGTAATGTGGCACCACACCGAAACAGTCAATTAAACCTGGTTCCGATTAATATTTTAGAGGATATCACCGGTTAGGTCTGGGTTACGTCTAATAATTGCAATCATCATCCTCTTGCTTTTGCATTTCTGGCATACTTGTTGGCCAGATCCTGGGCTCTTTCTGGTTTGGATCACGTAGTAATGTGGTACCACACTGAAGCAGTCAATTAAACCTGGTACCTATTAATATTTTAGAGGATAACGCCGGTTATGTCTGGGTTAGGTCTGGTAATTGCCATAATCTAGCTCATACTTTCGCATTTCTCGCATACTTGTTGGCCAGATCCTGGGCTTTTTCTGATTTGGATCTCGTAGTAATGTGGTACTACACTGAGACAGACAATTATACCAGGTTCCGATTAATATTTTAGAGGATAACGCCGGTTATGGCTGGGTTAGTTCGAGTATTTGCAATCATCTGGCCCATACTTTCGCATTTTTCGCATAATTGAATGGCCAGAACCTGGGCTTTTTCTAGTTTGGATCACGTAGTAATGTGGCACCACACCGAAACAGTCAATTAAACCTGGTTCCGATTAATATTTTAGAGGATATCACCGGTTAGGTCTGGGTTACGTCTAATAATTGCAATCATCATCCTCTTGCTTTTGCATTTCTGGCATACTTGTTGGCCAGATCCTGGGCGTTTGCTGATTTGGATCACGTAGCAATGTGGTACCACACTGAAGCAGTCAATTAAACCTGGTACCTATTAATATTTTAGAGGATAACGCCAGTTATGTCTGGTTTAGGTCTGCTATATGCCATCATCTAGCTCATACTTTCGCATTTTTCGCATACTTGTTGGCCAGATCCTGGGTTTTTGTGATTTTGATCTCGTAGTAATGTGGTACTACACTAAGACAGACAATTATACCTGGTTCCGATTAATATTTTAGAGGATAACGCCGGTTGTGTCTGGGTTAGGTCTGGTATTTGCCATCATCTGACTCATAATTTCGCATTCTTCGCGTACTTGTTGGCCAGATCCTGGGTTTTTTCTGGCTTGGATCAAGTAGTAACGTGGTACCACACCGAAGCAGTCAATTAAACTTGGTTACGATAAGTATTTTAGAGGAGAACGGCCGTTATGTCTGGGTTAGGTCTGGTATTTGCCATCATCTAGCTCATACTTTCGCATTTTTCGAATACTTGTTGGCCATATCCTGGGCTTTTGTTGATTTGGATCACGTAGTAATGTGGTTCCACACCGAAACAGTGGATTAACCCTCGTTGTGATTAATATTTTATAGGTTATCACCGGTTAGGTCTGGGTTACGTCTGATAATTGCAATCATCATCCTCTTGCTTTTGCATTTCTCGCATACTTGTTGGCCAGATCCGGGGTTTTTTTCTGGATTGGATCGCGTAGTAACGTGGTACCACAACGAAACAGTCAATTAAACTTGGTTACGATTAATATTTTACAGGAGAACTCCGGTTATGTCGGGGTTAGTTCTAGTATTTGCAATCATCTGGCTCATACTATCGCATTTTTCGCATACTTGAATGGCCAGATCCTAGGCTCTTGCTGATTTGGATCTCGTAGTAACGTGGTACCACAGCGAAGCATTCAATTAAACTTGGTTACGATAAAGTACTTTGGAGGAGAACGGCGGTTATGTCTGGGTTAGGACTGGTATTTGCAATCATCTGGCTCATACTTTCGCAATTTTCGCATACTTATTGTCGAGATCCTGGGTTTTTTCTGGTTTGGATTACACAGTAATGTGGTACCACACCAGAACAGTCAATTAAATCTGGTTGCGATTAATATTTTGGAGGATAACGCCGGTTATGTCTGGGTTAGGTCAGGTATTTGCCATCATCAGTCTTATACTTTCGCATTTTATGCATTCTTGTTGGCCAAATCCTGGGTTTTTTCCGGTTTCGATCACGTAGTAATATGGTACCACACTGAAACAGTCAATTAAACCTGGTTCCGATTAATATTTTAGAGAACAACGCCGGTTAGGTTCGTGTTAGTTCTGGTATTTGCAATCATCTGCCTCACACTTTCGCATTTTTGCATTCTTGTTGGCCAGATCCCGGGTTTTCTACTGGTTAGGATCACGTACTAATGTGGTGCCACAATGATATAGTCAATTCAACCTGGATTCGATTAACATTTTAGGGGATAACACCGGTTAGGTCTGGGTTCCGTCTGGTAATTGCAATTATCTTCCTCTTGCTTTCGCATTTTTCGCATACTTGTAGGCCAGATCCTGGGCTTCTTCGGATCTTTATCACGCAGTAATGTGGTACCACACTGGAACAGTCAATTGATCCTGGTTCCGATTAATATTTTGGAGGATAACGCCGGTTATGTCTGGGTTAGGTCTCCTATTTGCCATCATCTAGCTCATACTTTCACATTTTTCGCATACTTGTTGGCCAGATCCTAGGCTTTTGCTGATTTGGATCACGCAGTAATGTGGTACCACACTGAAGGCGTCAATTATACCTGGTTCCGACTAATATTTTAGAGGATAACGCCGGTTATGTCTGGGTTAGGTCTGGTATTTGCAATCATCTGACTCATACTTTCGCTTTTTTCGCATACTTCTTGGCCAGATCCAGGGTTTTTTCTGGTTTGGATCACATAGTAATGTGGTGCCACACCGAAACAGCCAATTAAACCTGGTTGGCGATTTATATTTTAGAGGATAACGCCGGTTATGTCGGGGATAGGTCTGCTATTTGCCATCATCTAGTCCATTCTTTCGCATTTTTCGCATACTTCTTGGCCAGATCCTGTGCTTTTGCTGATTTTGATCACGTAGTAATGTGGTACCACACTGAAACAGTCAATTAAACCTGGCACAGATTAATATTTTAGAGGATGACGCCGATTATGTCTGGGTTAGGTCTGGTAATTGCTATCATCTAGATCATACTTTCGCATTTTGCGCATACCTGAATGGCCAGAACCTGGGCTTTTTCTAGTTTGGATCACGTAGTAATGTAGCACCACATCGAAACTGTCAATTAACCCTGGTTACGATTAATATTTTAGATGATAACGCCGGTTATGTCTGGGTTAGGTCTGGTATTTGCAATCATCTGAATCATTCTTTCGCATTTTTCGCATACTTCTTGGCCAGATGCTGGGTTTTTTCTGGTTTGGATCACATAGTAATGTGGTACCACACCGAAACAGTCAAGTAAACCTGGTTGTGATTAATATTTTCGAGGATAATGCAGGTTATGTCTGGGTTAGGCCTGGTACTTGTAATCATCTGCCTCATACTTTTTTTTTTTTTTTTTTTTTTTTGTCGTGGGGAAAATCTTCGAAAGACTCCCTCCCACCACCTTGGGGAGAGGTGGGAGGGGTGTGTGGGATTCCCCGCGCCCGTACGACAGGCGCGGGACCTACCCACTAAAAACCCCACGGTGACCCTTCGGCACGCTTTGGAAGGATACCGGGAATCGCTCGAAGCATTCTTCCGGTATCCTCCCCGTGCCCGCGCTTTCGCGCCCATCCCCCGGGGGGACAATCGGTCCCCCCAGTAGACACACTGCCTCATAGCGGCGGGACGGGGCCACTCCATCCCGCCGCTATCCGTCCCGGGGCCGCGTTTAGTGGCGGCTGCGAGCCCCAACTCGCAACCGCCCGCGACCCCGTTTCCACCCCTCGGCGGCCGGGCGTTCATGGCCGCACCAGACCGCCGATCTGCCTCATACTTTCGCATTTTTCGCATACTTGTTGGCCAGATCCTGGGTTTTTTCTGGTTTGGATCACGTAGTATTGTGGTACCACACCGAAAAAGTCAATTAAACCTGGTTCCGATTAATATTTTAGAGGATAACGCTGGTTATGTCTGGGTTAGTTCTGGTATTTGCCATCATCTAGCTCATACTTTCGCATTTTTCGCATACCTGAATGGCCAGAACCTGGGCTTTTTCTAGTTTGGATCACGTAGTAATGTAGCACCACATCGAAACTGTCAATTAAACCTGGTTCCGATTAATATTTTAGAGGATAACGCTGGTTATGTCTGGGTTAGTTCTGGTATTTGCCATCATCTAGCTCATACTTTCGCATTTTTCGCATACCTGAATGGCCAGAACCTGGGCTTTTTCTAGTTTGGATCACGTAGTAATGTAGCACCACATCGAAACTGTCAATTAAACCTGGTTACGATTAATATTTAAGAGGATAACGCCGGTTATGTCTGGGTTAGGTCTGGTATTTGCAATCATCTGAATCATACTTTCGGATTTTTCGCATACTTCTTGGCCAGATGCTGGGTTTTTTCTGGTTTGGATCACATAGTAATGTGGTACCATACCGAAACAGTCAAGTAAACCTGGTTGCGATTAATATTTTAGGGCATAACGCCAGTTATGTCTGGGTTAGGTCTGCTATTTGCCATCATCTAGCTCATACTTTCGCATTTTTCGCATACTTGTTGGCCAGATCCTGTGCTTTTGCTGACTTGGATCACGTAGTAATGTGGTACCACACTGAAGCAGTCAATTAAACCTGGTACCTATTAATATTTTAGAGGATAACGCCGGTTATGTCTGGATTAGGTCTGGTAATTGCCATAATCTAGCTCATACTTGCGCATTTCTCGCATACTTGTTGGCCAGATCCTTGGTTTTTTCTGATTTGGATGACGTAGTAATGTGGTACCACACCGAAACAGTCAATTAAACCTGGTTCCGATTAATATTTTAGAGGATAACGCCGGTTATGTCTGGGTTAGGTCTGGTATTTGCAATCATCTGAATCATACTTTCGCATTTATCGCATACTTGAATGGCCAGAACCTGGGCTTTTTCTAGTTTGGATCACGTAGTAATGTGGCACCACACCGAAACAGTCAATTAAACCTGGTACCTATTAATATTTTAGAGGATAACGCCAGTTATGTCTGGGTTAGGTATGCTATTTGCCATCATCTAGCTCATACTTTCGCATTTTTCGCATACTTGTTGGCCAGATCCTGGGTTTTTGTGATTTTGATCTCGTAGTAATGTGGGACTACACTGACACAGACAATTATACCTGGTTCCGATTAATATTTTAGAGGATAACGCCGGTTGTGTCTGGGTTAAGTCTGGTATTTGCCAACATCTGACTCATACTTTCGCTTTTTTCGCATACCTGTTGGCCAGAACCTGTGTTTTTTCTGATTTGGATTACGTAGTGATGTGGCCCCACACCGAAACAGTCAATTAAACCTGGTTCCGATTAACATTTTAGAGGATATCACCGGTTAGGTCTGGGTTACGTCTGATAATTGCAATAATCATCCCCTTGCTTTCGCATTTCTCGCATACTTGTTGGCCAGGTACTTGGTTTTTTCTGATTTGGATTACGTAATAATGTGGTACCACACCGAAACAGTCAAGTAAACCTGGCTGCGATTAATATTTTAGGGGATAACGCCGGTTATGTCTGGGTTAGGTCTGCTATTTGCCATCATGTAGCCCATTCTTTCGCATTTTTCGCGTACTTGTTGGCCAGATCCTGTGCTTTTGCTGATTTGGATCACGTAGTAATGTGGTACCACACTGAAACAGTCAATTAAACCTGGTACCGATTAATATTTTAGAGGATAACGCCGGTTATGTCTGGGTTAGGTCTGGTAATTGCCATCATCTAGCTCATACTTTCGCATTTTGCGCATACCTGAGTGGCCATATCCTGGGTTTTTTCTGGTTTGGATCAAGTAGTAACGTGGTACCACACTGAAGCAGTCAATTAAACTTGGTTACGATAAGTATTTTAGAGGAGAACGGCGGTTATGTCTGGGTTAGGACTGGTATTTGCATTCATCTGGCTCATACTTTCGCAATTTTCGCATACTTATTGTCGAGATCCTGGGCTTTTTCTAGTTTGGATCAGGTAGTAGTGTGGCACAACCCCGAAACAGTCAATTAAACCTGGTTGCGATTAATATTTTAGAGGATAACGCCGGTTATGTCTGGGTTAGGTCTGGTATTTGCCATCATCTAGCTCATACTTTCGCATTTTTCGAATACTTGTTGGCCATATCCTGGGCTTTTGTTGATTTGGATCACGTAGTAGTGTGGTTCCACGCCGAAACAGTCGATTAACCCTCGTTGTGATTAATATTTTAAAGGATATCACCGGTTAGGTCTGGGTTACGTCTGATAATTGCAATCATCATCCTCTTGCTTTTGCATTTCTCGCATACTTGTTGGCCAGATCCTCGGTTTTTTCTGACTTGTAATACGTAGTAATGAGGTGCCACACCGAAACAGTCAATTAAACCTGGTTCCGATTAATATTTTAGAGAACAACGCCGGTTAGGTTTGTGTCAGTTCTGGTATTTGCAATCATCTGCCTCATACTTTCGCGTTTTTGCATTCTTGTTGGCCAGATCCTGTGCTTTTGCTGATTTGGATTACGTAGTAATGTGGTACCACACCGAAACAGTCAATCAAACCTGGTTCCGAGTAATATTTTGGAGTATAACGGCGGTTATGTCGGGGATACGTCTGACAATTGCAATCATCATCCTCTTGCTTTCGCATTTCTCGCATACTTGTTGGCCAGATACTTGGTTTTTTTCTGATTTGGATTAGATAGTAATGTGGTACCACACCGAAACAGTCGATTAAACCTCGTTGCGATTGATATTTTAGAGGATAACACCGGTTATGTCTGGGCTAGTTCTCGTATTTGCAATCATCTGGCTCATACTTTCTCATTTTTCGCATACTTGAATGGCCAGATCCTGGGCATTTTCTGATTTGGATCTCGTAGTAATGTGGCACCACATCGAAACTGTCAATTATACCTGGTTACGATTAATATTTTAGAGGATAACGCATGGTTATGTCTGGGTTAGGTCTGGTAATTGCCATCATTTGACTCATAGTTTTGCAATCTTCGCATACTTGTTGGTCTGATCCTTGGTTTTTTCTGGTTTGGATCACGTAGTAACGTGGTACAACACCGAAGCAGTCAAATAAACTTGGTTACGATTAATATTTTAGAGGATAGCACCGGTTATGTCTGGGTTAGGTCTGGTATTTGCCATCATCTACCTCATACTTTCGCATTTTATGCATTCTTGTTGGCCAGATCCTGGGTTTTCTCCGGTTTGGATCACATAGTAATGTGGTACCACACCGAAACAGTCTATTAAACCTGGTTGCGATTTATATTTTAGAGGATAACGGCGGTTTATGACTGTGTTACGTATGGTATTTGCAATCACCTGCCTCATACTTTCGCATTTTTCGCTTACCTGTTGGCCAGATCCTGGGTTTTTTCTGGTTTGGATCACGTAGTAATGTGGTACCACACCGCAACAGTCAACTAAACCTGCTTCCGATTAATAGTTTAGAGGATAACGCCGGTTATGTCTGGGTTAGTACTGGTATTTGCAATCATCAGGCTCATACTTTCGCATTTTTCGTATACTTGTTGACCAGTTCCTGAGTCTCTTCTGGTTTGGATCACGTAGTAATGTGGTACCACACCGAAATAGTAAATAAAGCCTGGTTCCGATTAATATTTTAGAGGATAACGCTGGTTATGTCTGGGTTAGTTCTGGTATATGCCATCATCTAGCTCATACTTTCGCATTTTTCGCATACATGAATGGCCAGAACCTGGGCCTTTTTAAAATTGGATCACGTAGTAATGTGGCACCACACCGAAACAGTCAATTAAGCCTGGTTCCGATTAATATTTTAGAGGATAACGCTGGTTATGTCTGGGTTAGGTCTGGTATTTGCCATCATCTGACTCATACTTTCGCATTCTTCGCATACTTGTTGGCCAGATCCTGGGTTTTTTCTGGTTCGGATCACGTATAACGTGGCACCACACCGAAGCAGTCAATTAAACTTGGTTACGATAAGTATTTTAGAGGAGAACGGCGGTTATGTCTGGGTTAGGTCTGGTATTTGCCATCATCTACCTCATACTTTCGCATTTTATGCATTCTTGTTGGCCAGATCCTGGGTTTTCTCCGGTTTGGATCACATAGTAATGTGGTACCACACCGAAACAGTCTATTAAACCTGGTTGCGATTTATATTTTAGAGGATAACGGCGGTTTATGACTGTGTTACGTATGGTATTTGCAATCACCTGCCTCATACTTTCGCATTTTTCGCTTACCTGTTGGCCAGATCCTGGGTTTTTTCTGGTTTGGATCACGTAGTAATGTGGTACCACACCGCAACAGTCAACTAAACCTGCTTCCGATTAATAGTTTAGAGGATAACGCCGGTTATGTCTGGGTTAGTACTGGTATTTGCAATCATCAGGCTCATACTTTCGCATTTTTCGTATACTTGTTGACCAGTTCCTGAGTCTCTTCTGGTTTGGATCACGCAGTAATGTGGTACCACACCGAAATAGTAAATAAAGCCTGGTTCCGATTAATATTTTAGAGGATAACGCTGGTTATGTCTGGGTTAGGTCTGGTATTTGCCATCATCTACCTCATACTTTCGCATTTTATGCATTCTTGTTGGCCAGATCCTGGGTTTTCTCCGGTTTGGATCACATAGTAATGTGGTACCACACCGAAACAGTCTATTAAACCTGGTTGCGATTTATATTTTAGAGGATAACGGCGGTTTATGACTGTGTTACGTATGGTATTTGCAATCATCTACCTCATACTTTCGCATTTTTCGCATATTTGTTGTCTAGTTCCTGGGTTTTTTCCGGATTGGATCACGTAGTAATGTGCAACCACACTGAAGGGGTCAATTAAACCTGGTTCCGATTAATATCTTGGAGGATAACGCCGGTTATGTCTGGGTTAGGTCTGTTATTTGCAATCATCTGACTCATACTTTCGCATTTTTAGCATATTTGTTGTCTAGTTCCTGGGTTTTTTCCGGATTGGATCACGTAGTAATGTGCTACCACACTGAAGGGGTCAATTAAACCTGGTTCCGATTAATATTTTGGAGGATAACGCCGGTTATGTCTGGGTTAGGTCTGGTGTTTGCAATCATCTTACTCATACTTTCGCAGTTTTCGCATATTTGTTGTCTAGATCCTGGGTTTTTTGTGGTTTGGATTACATAGTAATGTGGTACCACACGGAAACAGTCAATTAAACCTTGTTGCGATTATTATTATAGAGGATAACGCCGGTTATGTCTGGGTTAGTCCCAGTATTTGCAATCGCCTGGCTCATACTTTCGGATTTTTCGCATACTTCTTGGCCAGATCCTGGGTTTTTTCCGGTTTGGATTACGTACTAATATGGTACCACACCGAAAAAGGCAATTAAACCTGGTTCCGATTAATATTTTAGAGGATAACGCCGGTTATGTCTGGGTTAGGTCTGGTATTTGCAATCATCTGACTCATACTTTCGCATTTTTCGCATACTTGTTGTCTAGATCCTGGATTTGTTCTCGTTTGGATTACATAGTAATGTGGTACCACACCGAAACAGTCAATTAAACGCGGTTGCGATTAATATTTTAAAGGATAACGCCGGTTACGTCTGGGTTAGGTCTGGTATTTGCCATCATCTGCCTCATACTTTCGCATTTTATGCATTCTTGTTGCCCAGATCCTTGGTTTTTTCTGGTTTGGATTACATAGTAATGTGGTACCACACGGAAACAGTCAATTAAACCTTGTTGCGATTAATATTAGAGAGGATAACGCCGGTTATGTCTGGGTTAGTCCCAGAATTTGCAATCGCCTGGCTCATACTTTAGGATTTTTCGCATACTTCTTGGCCAGATCCTGGGTTTTTTCCGGTTTGGATTACGTACTAATATGGTACCACACCGAAAAAGGCAATTAAACCTGGTTCCGTTTAATATTTTAGAGGATAACGCCGGTTATATTTGCGTTAGTTCCGGTATTAGCAATCATCTGGCTCATACTTTCGCATTTTTCGCATACTTGTTGGCCAGATCCTGGGCTTTTTCCGGAATGGATCACGTAGTAATGTGGTACCACACTCAAACAGTCAATTAAACCTGGTTTCGATTAATATTTTAGAGGATAACGCTGGTTATGTCTGGGTTAGGTCTGGTATTTGCCATCATCTGACTCATACTTTCGCATTCTTCGCATACTTGTTGGCCAGATCCTGGGTTTTTTCTGGTTCGGATCACGTATAACGTGGCACCACACCGAAGCAGTCAATTAAACTTGGTTACGATAAGTATTTTAGAGGAGAACGGCGGTTATGTCTGGGTTAGGACTGGTGTTTGCAATCATCTGGCTCATACTTTCGCAATTTTCGCATACTTATTGTTGAGATCCTGGGTTTTTTCTGGTTTGGATTACATAGTAATGTGGTACCACACCGGAACAGCCAATTAAACCTGGTTGCGATTAATATTTTAGAGGATAACGCCGGTTATGTCCGGGTTAGGTCTGGTATTTGCAATCATCTGACTCATACTTTCGCATTTTTCGAATACTTGTTGGCCAGATCCTGGGCTTTTTCCGGAATGGATCACGTAGTAATGTGGTACCACACTCAAACAGTCAATTAAACCTGGTTCCGATTAATATTTTAGAGGATAACGCTGGTTATGTCTGGGTCAATTCGAGTATTTGCAATCATCAGGCCCATACTTTCGCATTTTTCGAATACTTGTTGGCCAGATCCTGGGCTTTTTCTGATCTGGATCTCGTAGTAATGTGGTACTACACTGAGACAGACAATTATACCTGGTTCCGATTAATATTCTACAGGATAACGCCGGTTATGTCTGGGTTAGGTCTGTTAATTGCCATCATCTAGCTCATACTTTCGCATTTTTCGCATACATGAATGGCCAGAACCTGGGCTTTTTCTAGTTTGGATCACGTAGTAATGTGGCACCACATCGAAACTGTCAATTAAACCTGGTTACGATTAATATTTTAGAGTATAACGCAGGTTTTGTCTGGGTTAGGCCTGGTACTTGTAATCATCTGCCTCATACTTTCGCATTTTTCGCATACTTGTTGGCCAGATCCTGGGTTTTTTTCTGGCTTGGATCACGTGGTATTGTGGTACCACACCGAAAAAGTCAATTAAACCTGGTTCCGATTAATATTTTAGAGGATAACGCTGGTTATGTCTGGGTTAGTTCTGGTATATGCCATCATCTAGCTCATACTTTCGCATTTTTCGCATACATGAATGGCCAGAACCTGGGCCTTTTTAAAATTGGATCACGTAGTAATGTGGCACCACACCGAAACAGTCAATTAAGCCTGGTTCCGATTAATATTTTAGAGGATAACGCCGGTTATTTCTGGGTTAGGTCTGGTATTTGCAATCATCTGACTCATACTTTCGCAGTTTTCGCATATTTGTTGTCTAGATCCTGGGTTTTTCCTGGTTTGGATTACATATTAATGTGGTACCACACCGAAACAGTCAATTATACCTTGTTGCGATTAATATTTTAGAGGATAACGTCGTTATGACTGGGTTAGGTCTGGTACTTGTAATCATCTGCCTCATACTTTCGCATTTTTCGCATACATGAATGGCCAGAACCTGGGCTTTTTTTAGATTGGATCACGTAGTAATGTGGCACCACATCAAAACTGTCAATTAAACCTGGTTACGATTAATATTTTAGAGGATAACGCAGGTTATGTCTGGGTTAGGCCTGGTACTTGTAATCATCTGCCTCATACTTTCGCATTTTTCGCATACTTGTTGGCCAGATCCTGGGTTTTTTCTGGTTTGGATCACGTAGTATTGTGGTACCACACCGAAACAGTCAATAATACCTTGTTGCGATTAATATTTTAGAGAACAACGCCGGTTATGTCTGGGTTAGGTCTGGTGTTTGCAATCATCTGACTCATACTTTCGCAGTTTTCGCATATTGGTTGTCTAGATCCTAGGTTTTTCCTGGTTTGGATTACATAGTAATGTGGTACCACACCGAAACAGTCAATTATACCTTGTTGCGATTAATATTTTAGAGGATAACGCCGGTATGTCTGGGTTAGGTCTGGTATTTGCCATCATCCAGCTCATACTTTCGCATTTTTCGCATACATGAATGGCCAGAACCTGGGCTCTTTCTAGTTTGGATCACGTAGTAATGTGGCACCACATCAAAACTGTCAATTAAACCTGGTTACGATTAATATTTTAGAGGATAACGCAGGTTATGTCTGGGTTAGGCCTGGTACTTGTAATCATCTGCCTCGTACTTTCGCATTTTTCGCATACTTGTTGGCCAGATCCTGGGTTTTTTCTGGTTTGGATCACGTAGTATTGTGGTACCACACCGAAAAAGTCAATTAAACCTGGTTCCGATTAATATTTTAGAGGATAACGCTGGTTATGTCTGGGTTAGTTCTGGTATTTGCCATCATCTAGCTCATACTTTCGCATTTTTCGCATACATGAATGGCCAGAACCTGGGCATTTTTTAGATTGGATCACGTAGTAATGTGGCACCACACCGAAACAGTCAATTAAGCCTGGTTCCGATTAATATTTTAGAGGATAACGCCGGTTATGTCTGGGTTAGGTCAGGTATTTGCAATCATCTGACTCATACTTTCGCATTTTTCACATATTTGTTTTCTAGTTCCTGGGTTTTTTCCGGATTGGATCACGTAGTAATGTGCTACCACACTGAAGGGGTCAATTAAACCTGGTTCCGATTAATATTTTGGAGGATAACGCCGGTTATGTCTGGGTTAGGTCTGGTATTTGCCATCATCCAGCTCATACTTTCGCATTTTTCGCATACATGAATGGCCAGAACCTGGGCTTTTTTTAGATTGGATCACGTAGTAATGTGGCACCACATCGAAACTGTCAATTAAACCTGGTTACGATTAATATTTTAGAGGATAACGCAGGTTATGTCTGGGTTAGGTCTGGTATTTGCCATCATCTAGCTCATACTTTCGCATTTTTCGCATATTTGTTGTCTAGATCCTGGGTTTTTTCCGGTTTGGGTCACGTAGTAATGTGGTACCACACTGAAACAGTCAATTAAACCTGGTTCCGATTAATATTTTAGAGAACAACGGCGGTTATGTCTGGGTTAGGTCTGGTATTTGCAATCATCTGACTCATACTTTCGCATTTTTCGCATATTTGTTGTCTAGATCCTGGGTTTTTTCCGGATTGGATCACGTAGTATTGTGTTACCACACCGAAACAGTCAATTAAACCTTGTTGCGATTAATATTTTAGAGGATAACGGCGGTTATGTCTGGGTTAGTTCTGGTATTTGCCATCATCTAGCTCATACATTCGCATTTTTCGCATACTTGTTGGCCAGATACTGGGTCTTTTCCGGTTTGGGTCACGTAGTAATGTGGTACCACACTGAAACAGTCAATTATACCGGTTCCGATTAATATTTTAGAGGATAACGCCGTTATGTCTGGGTTAGGTCTGGTATTTGCCATCATCCAGCTCATACTTTCGCATTTTTCGCATACATGAATGGCCAGAACCTGGGCTTTTTCTAGTTTGGATCACGTGGTAATGTGGCACCACATCGAAACTGTCAATTAAACCTGGTTACGATTAATATTTTAGAGGATAACGCAGGTTATGTCTGGGTTAGGCCTGGTATTTGCCATCATCTAGCTCATACTTTCGCATTTTTCGCATACATGAATGGCCAGCACCTGGGCTTTTTTTAGATTGGATCACGTAGTAATGTGGCACCACACGAAACAGTCAATTAAGTCTGGTTCCGATTAATGTTTTAGAGGATAACGCCGGTTATGTCTGGGTTAGGTCTGGTATTTGCAATCATCTGACTCTTACTTTCGCAGTTTTCGCATATTTGTTGTCTAGATCCTGGGTTTTTTCTGGTTTGGATTACATAGTAATGTGGTACCACACCGAAACAGTCAATTAAACCTTGTTGCGATTAATATTTTAGAGGATAACGCCGGTTATGTCTGGTTTAGGTCTGGTATTTGCAATTATATGACTCATACTTTCGCAGTTTTCGCATATTTGTTGTCTAGATCCTGGGATTTTTCTGGTTTGGATTACATAGTAATGTGGTACCACACCGAAACAGTCAATTAAATCTTGTTGCGATTAATATTTTAGAGGATAACGGCGGTTATGTCTGGGTTAGGTCTGGAATTTGCCATCAACTAGCTCATACATTCGCATTTTTCGCATACTTGCTGGCCAGATCCTGGGCTTATGCTGATTTGGATCACGTAGTAATGTGGTACCACACCGAAACAGTCAATTAAACCTGGTTGCGATTTATATTTTAGAGGATAACGGCGGTTTATGACTGTGTTACGTATGGTATTTGCAATCATCTGCCTCATACTTTCGCATTTTTCGCTTACCTGTTGGCCAGATCCTGGGTTTTTTCTGGTTTCGATCACGTAGTAATGTGGTACCACACCGCAACAGTCAACTAAACCTGGTTCCGATTAATAGTTTAGAGGATAACGCCGGTTATGTCTGGGTTAGTTCTGGTATTTGCAATCATCAGGCTCATACTTTCGCATTTTTCGTATACTTGTTGACCAGTTCCGAGTCTCTTCTGGTTTGGATCACGTAGTAATGTGGTACCACACCGAAATAGTAAATAAAACCTGGTTCCGATTAATATTTTAGAGGATAACGCCGGTTATGTCTGGGTTAGGTCTGGTATTTGCCATCATCTAGCTCATAGTTTTGCAATCTTCGCATACTTGTTGGCCAGATCCTTGGTTTTTTCTGGTTTGGATCACGTAGTAATGTGGTACCACACCGCAACAGTCAACTAAACCTGGTTCCGATTAATAGTTTAGAGGATAACGCCGGTTATGTCTGGGTTAGTTCTGGTATTTGCCATCATCTAGCTCATACTTTCGCATTTTTCGCATACATGAATGGCCAGAACCTGGGCTTTTTGTAGATTGGATCACGTAGTAATGTGGCACCACACCGAAACAGTCAATTAAGCCTGGTTCCGATGAATATTTTAGAGGATAACGCCGGTTATGTCTGGGTTAGGTCTGGTATTTGCAATCATCTGACTCATACTTTCGCATTTTTCGCATATTTGTTGTCTAGTTCCTGCGTTTTTTCCAGATTGGATCACGTAGTAATGTGCTACCACACTGAAGGGGTCAATTAAACCTGGTTCCGATTAATATTTTGGAGGATAACGCCGGTTATGTCTGGGTTAGGTCTGGTATTTGCAATCATCTGACTCATACTTTCGCAGTTTTCGCATATTTGTTGTCTAGATCCTGGGTTTTTTCTGGTTTGGATTACATAGTAATGTGGTACCACACCGAAACAGTCAATTAAACCTTGTTGCGATTAATATTTTAGAGGATAACGGCGGTTATGTCTGGGTTGGGTCTGGAATTTGCCATCATCTAGCTCATACATTCGCATTTTTCGCATACTTGTTGGCCAGATCCTGGGCTTATGCTGATTTGGATCACGTAGTAATGTGGCACCACATCGAAACTGTCAATTAAACCTGGTTACGATTAATATTTTAGAGGATAACGCAGGTTATGTCTGGGTTAGGCCTGGTAATTGTAATCATCTGCCTCATACTTTCGCATTTTTCGCATACCTGTTGGCCAGATCCTGGGTTTTTTCTGGTTTGGATCACGTAGCATTGTGGTACCACACCGAAAAAGTCAATTAAACCTGGTTCGATTACTATTTTAGAGGATAACGCTGGTTATGTCTGGGTTAGTTCTGGTATTTGCCATCATCTAGCTCATACTTTCGCATTTTTCGCATACATGAATGGCCAGAACCTGGGCTTTTTTTAGACTGGATCACGTAGTAATGTGGCACCACACCGAAGCAGTCAATTAAGCCTGGTTCCGATTAATATTTTAGAGGATAACGCCGGTTATGTCTGGGTTAGGTCTGGTATTTGCAATCATCTGACTCACACTTTCGCATTTTTCGCATATTTGTTGTCTAGTTCCTGGGTTTTTTCCGGATTGGATCACGTAGTAATGTGCTACCACACTGAAGGGGTCAATTAAACCTGGTTCCGATTAATATTTTGGAGGATAACGCCGGTTATGTCTGGGTTAGGTCTGGTATTTGCCATCATCTGACTCATAGTTTTGCAATCTTCGCATACTTGTTGGCCAGATCCTTGGTTTTTTCTGGTTTGGATCAGGTAGTAGCGTGGTACAACACCGAAGCAGTCAATTAAACTTGGTTACGATTGATATTTTACAGGATAACTCCGGTTATGTCGGGGTTAGTTCTGGTAATTGCAATCATCTGGCTCATACTTTCGCACTTTTCGCATACTTATTGGCCAGATACTGGGTTTTTTCCGGTTTGGGTCACGTAGTAATGTGGTACCACACTGAAACAGTCAATTAATCCTGGTTCCGATTAATATTTTAGAGAACAACGCCGGTTATGTCTGGGTTAGGTCTGGTATTTGCAATCATCTGACTCATACTTTCGCATTTTTCGCATATTTGTTGTCTAGATCCTGGGTTTTTTCCGGATTGGATCACGTAGTAATGTGGTACCACACCGAAACAGTCAATTAAACCTTGTTGCGATTAATATTTTAGAGGATAACGGCGGTTATGTCTGGGGTAGTTCTGGTATTTGCCATCATCTAGCTCATACATTCGCACTTTCCCCATACTTGTTGGCCAGATACTGGGTCTTTTCCGGTTTGGGTCACGTAGTAATGTGGTACCACACTGAAACAGTCAATTATACCGGTTCCGAATAATATTTTAGAGGATAACGCCGTTATGTCTGGGATAGGTCTGGTATTTGCCATCATCCAGCTCATACTGTCGCATTTTTCGCATACATGAATGGCCAGAACCTGGGCTTTTTCTAGTTTGGATCACGTAGTAATGTGGCACCACATCGAATCTGTCAATTAAGCCTGGTTCCGATTAATATTTTAGAGGATAACGCCGGTTATGTCTGGGTTAGGTCAGGTATTTGCAATCATCTGACTCATACTTTCGCATTTTTCGCATATTTGTTTTCTAGTTCCTGGGTTTTTTCCGGATTGGATCACGTAGTAATGTGCTACCACACTGAAGGGGTCAATTAAACCTGGTTCCGATTAATATTTTGGAGGATAACGCCGGTTATGTCTGGGTTAGGTCTGGTATTTGCCATCATCCAGCTCATACTTTCGCATTTTTCGCATACATGAATGGCCAGAACCTGGGCTTTTTCTAGTTTGGATCACGTAGTAATGTGGCACCACATCGAATCTGTCAATTAAACCTGGTTACGATTAATATTTTAGAGGATAACGCAGGTTATGTCTGGGTTAGGCCTGGTACTTGTAATCATCTGCCTCATACTTTCGCATTTTTCGCATACTTGCTGGCCAGATCCTGGGTTTTTTCTGGTTTGGATCACGTAGTATTGTGGTACCACACCGAAAAAGTCAATTAAACCTGGTTCCGATTAATATTTTAGAGGATAACGCTGGTTATGTCTGGGTTAGTTCTGGTATTTGCCATCATCTAGCTCATACTTTCGCATTTTTCGCATATTTGTTGTCTAGATCCTGGGTTTTTTCCGGTTTGGGTCACGTAGTAATGTGGTACCACACTGAAACAGTCAATTAAACCTGGTTCCGATTAATATTTTAGAGAACAACGCCGGTTATGTCTGGGTTAGGTCTGGTATTTGCAATCATCTGACTCATACTTTCGCATTTTTCGCATATTTGTTGTCTAGATCCTGGGTTTTTTCCGGATTGGATCACGTAGTATTGTGTTACCACACCGAAACAGTCAATTAAACCTTGTTGCGATTAATATTTTAGAGGATAACGGCGGTTATGTCTGGGTTAGTTCTGGTATTTGCCATCATCTAGCTCATACATTCGCATTTTTCGCATACTTGTTGGCCAGATACTGGGTCTTTTCCGGTTTGGGTCACGTAGTAATGTGGTACCACACTGAAACAGTCAATTATACCGGTTCCGATTAATATTTTAGAGGATAACGCCGTTTTGTCTGGGTTAGGTCTGGTATTTGCCATCATCCAGCTCATACTTTCGCATTTTTAGCATACATGAATGGCCAGAACCTGGCCTTTTTCTAGTTTGGATCACGTGGTAATGTGGCACCACATCGAAACTGTCAATTAAACCTGGTTACGATTAATATTTTAGAGGATAACGCCGGTTATGTGTGGGTTAGGTCTGGTATTTGCAATCATCTGACTCATACTTTCGCATTTTTCGCATATTTGTTGTCTAGTTCCTGGGTTTTTTCCGGATTGGATCACGTAGTAATGTGCTACCACACTGAAGGGGTCAATTAAACCTGGTTCCGATTAATATTTTGGAGGATAACGCCGGTTATGTCTGGGTTAGGTCTGGTGTTTGCAATCATCTGACTCCTACTTTCGCAGTTTTCGCATATTTGTTGTCTAGATCCTGGGTTTTTTCTGGTTTGGATTACATAGTAATGTGGTACCACACCGAAACAGTCAATTAAACCTTGTTGCGATTAATATTTTAGAGGATAACGCCGGTTATGTCTGGGTTAGGTCTGGTATTTGCAATTATCTGACTCATACTTTCGCAGTTTTCGCATATTTGTTGTCTAGATCCTGGGTTTTTTCTGGTTTGGATTACATAGTAATGTGGTACCACACCGAAACAGTCAATTAAACCTTGTTGCGATTAATATTTTAGAGGATAACGGCGGTTATGTCTGGGTTAGGTCTGGAATTTGCCATCAACTAGCTCATACATTCGCATTTTTCGCATACTTGCTGGCCAGATCCTGGGCTTATGCTGATTTGGATCACGTAGTAATGTGGTACCACACCGAAACAGTCAATTGAACCTGGTTGCGATTTATATTTTAGAGGATAACGGCGGTTTATGACTGTGTTACGTATGGTATTTGCAATCATCTGCCTCATACTTTCGCATTTTTCGCTTACCTGTTGGCCAGATCCTAGGTTTTTTCTGGTTTCGATCACGTAGTAATGTGGTACCACACCGCAACAGTCAACTAAACCTGGTCCGATTAATAGTTTAGAGGATAACGCCGGTTATGTCTGGGTTAGTTCTGGTATTTGCAATCATCAGGCTCATACTTTCGCATTTTTCGTATACTTGTTGACCAGTTCCTGAGTCTCTTCTGGTTTGGATCACGTAGTAATGTGGTACCACACCGAAATAGTAAATAAAACCTGGTTCCGATTAATATTTTAGAGGATAACGCCGGTTATGTCTGGGTTAGGTCTGGTATTTGCCATCATCTAGCTCATAGTTTTGCAATCTTCGCATACTTGTTGGCCAGATCCTTGGTTTTTTCTGGTTTGGATCACGTAGTAACGTGGTACCACACCAAAAACAGTCAATTAAACCTGGTTGCGATTTATATTTTAGAGGATAACGGCGGTTTATGACTGTGTTACGTATGGTATTTGCAATCATCTGCCTCATACTTTCGCATTTTTCGCTTACCTGTTGGCCAGATCCTGGGTTTTTTCTGGTTTCGATCACGTAGTAATGTGGTACCACACCGCAACAGTCAACTAAACCTGGTTCCGATTAATAGTTTAGAGGATAACGCCGGTTATGTGTGGGTTAGTTCTGGTATTTGCAATCATCAGGCTCATACTTTCGCATTTTTCGTATACTTGTTGACCAGTTCCTGAGTCTCTTCTGGTTTGGATCACGTAGTAATGTGGTACCACACCGAAATAGTAAATAAAACCTGGTTCCAATTAATATTTTAGAGGATAACGCCGGTTATGTCTGGGTTAGTTCTGGTATTTGCCATCATCTAGCTCATACTTTCGCATTTTTCGCATACATGAATGGCCAGAACCTGGGCTTATGCTGATTTGGATCACGTAGTAATGTGGCACCACATCGAAACTGTCAATTAAACCTGGTTACGATTAATATTTTAGAGGATAACGTAGGTTATGTCTGGGTTAGGCCTGGTAATTGTAATCATCTGCCTCATACTTTCGCATTTTTCGCATACTTGTTGGCCAGATCCTGGGTTTTTTCTGGTTTGGATCACGTAGCATTGTGGTACCACACCGAAAAAGTCAATTAAACCTGGTTTCGATTAATATTTTAGAGGATAACGCTGGTTATGTCTGGGTTAGTTCTGGTATTTGCCATCATCTAGCTCATACTTTCGCATTTTTCGCATACTTGTTGGCCAGATCCTGGGTTTTTTCTGGTTTGGATCACGTAGCATTGTGGTACCACACCGAAAAAGTCAATTAAACCTGGTTTCGATTAATATTTTAGAGGATAACGCTGGTTATGTCTGGGTTAGTTCTGGTATTTGCCATCATCTAGCTCATACTTTCGCATTTTTCGCATACATGAATGGCCAGAACCTGGGCTTTTTTTAGACTGGATCACGTAGTAATGTGGCACCACACCGAAGCAGTCAATTAAGCCTGGTTCCGATTAATATTTTAGAGGATAACGCCGGTTATGTCTGGGTTAGGTCTGGTATTTGCAATCATCTGACTCATACTTTCGCATTTTTCGCATATTTGTTGTCTAGTTCCTGGGTTTTTTCCGGATTGGATCACGTAGTAATGTGCTACCACACTGAAGGGGTCAATTAAACCTGGTTCCGATTAATATTTTGGAGGATAACGCCGGTTATGTCTGGGTTAGGTCTGGTATTTGCCATCATCTGACTCATAGTTTTGCAATCTTCGCATACTTGTTGGCCAGATCCATGGTTTTTTCTGGTTTGGATCAGGTAGTAACGTGGTACAACACCGAAGCAGTCAATTAAACTTGGTTACGATTGATATTTTACAGGATAACACCGGTTATGTCGGGGTTAGTTCTGGTAATTGCAATCATCTGGCTCATACTTTCGCACTTTTCGCATACTTGTTGGCCAGATACTGGGTTTTTTCCGGTTTGGGTCACGTAGCAATGTGGTACCACACTGAAACAGTCAATTAATCCTGGTTCCGATTAATATTTTAGAGAACAACGCCGGTTATGTCTGGGTTAGGTCTGGTATTTGCAATCATCTGACTCATACTTTCGCATTTTTCGCATATTTGTTGTCTAGATCCTGGGTTTTTTCCGGATTGGATCACGTAGTAATGTGGTACCACACCGAAACAGTCAATTAAACCTTGTTGCGATTAATATTTTAGAGGATAACGGCGGTTATGTCTGGGGTAGTTCTGGTATTTGCCATCATCTAGCTCATACATTCGCACTTTCCCCATACTTGTTGGCCAGATACTGGGTCTTTTCCGGTTTGGGTCACGTAGTAATGTGGTACCACACTGAAACAGTCAATTATACCGGTTCCGATTAATATTTTAGAGGATAACGGCGTTATGTCTGGGATAGGTCTGGTATTTGCCATCATCCAGCTCATACTGTCGCATTTTTCGCATACATGAATGGCCAGAACCTGGGCTTTTTCTAGTTTGGTTCACGTAGTAATGTGGCACCACATCGAAACTGTCAATTAAACCTGGTTCCGATTAATATTTTAGAGGATAACGCCGGTTATGTCTGGGTTAGGTCTGGTATTTGCAATCATCTGACTCATACTTTCGCATTTTTCGCATATTTGTTGTCTAGTTCCTGGGTTTTTTCCGGATTGGATCACGTAGTAAGGTGCTACCTCACTGAAGGGGTCAATTAAACCTGGTTCCGATTAATATTTTGGAGGATAACGCCGGTTATGTCTGGGTTAGGTCTGGTATTTGCCATCATCTGACTCATAGTTATGCAATCTTCGCATACTTGTTGGCCAGATCCTTGGTTTTTTCTGGTTTGGATCACGTAGTAACGTGGTACAACACCGAAGCAGTCAATTAAACTTGGTTACGATTGATATTTTGGAGGATAACTCCGGTTATGTGGGGGTTAGTTCTGGTATTTGCAATCATTTGGCTCATACTTTCGCATTTTTCGCATACTTGTTGGCCAGATACTGGGTTTTCTCCGGTTTGGGTCACGTAGTAATGTGGTACCACACTGAAACAGTCAATTATACCGGTACCGATTAATATTTTCGAGGATAACCCTGGTTATGTCGGGGTTAGTTCTGGTATTTGCAATCATCTGGCTCATACTTTCGCATTTTTCGCACACTTGAATGGCCAGATCCTGGGCTCTTGCTGATTTGGATCACGTAGTAATGTGGTACCAAACCGAAACAGTCAATTAATGCTGGTTTCAATCAATATTTCAGGGGGAAACACCGGTTATGTCTGGGTTAGGTCTGGTATTTGCCATCATCTACCTCATACTTTCGCATTTTATGCATTCTTGTTGGCCAGATCCTGGGTTTTCTCTGGTTTGGATCACATAGTAATGTGGTACCACACCCCGAAACAGTCAATTAAACCTGGTTCCGATTAATATTTTAGAGGATAACGCCGGTTATGTCTGGGTTAGGTCTGGTATTTGCAATCATCTGTCTCATACTTTCGTATTTTTCGCATACTTGAATGGCCAGTACCTGGGCTATTTCCAGTTTGGTTCGCGTAGTAATGTGGCACCACACCGAAACAGCCAATTAAACCTGGTTGCGATTTATATTTTAGAGGATAACGGCGGTTATGTCTGGGTTAGGTCTGGTGTTTGCAATCATCTGACTCATACTTTCGCAGTTTTCGCATATTTGTTGTCTAGATCCTGGGTTTTTTCCGGATTGGATCACGTAGTAATGTGGTACCACACTGAAACAGTCAATTAAACCTGGTTCCGATTAATATTTTAGAGAACAACGCCGGTTATGTCTGGGTTAGGTCTGGTGTTTGCAATCATCTGACTCATACTTTCGAAGTTTTCGCATATTTGTTGTCTAGATCCTGGGTATTTTCTGGTTTGGATTCAATAGTAATGTGGTACCACACCGAAATAGTCAATTAAACCTTGTTGCGATTAATATTTTAGAGGATAACGGCGGTTATGTCTGGGTTAGTTCTGGTATTTGCCATCATCTCGCTCATACATTCGCATTTTTCGCATACTTGTTGGCCAGATACTGGGTTTCTTCCGGTTTGGGTCACGTAGTAATGTGGTACCACACTGAAACAGTCAATTATACCGGTACCGATTAATATTTTCGAGGATAACCCTGGTTATGTCGGGGTTAGTTCTGGTATTTGCAATCATCTGGCTCATACTTTCGCATTTTTCGCATACTTGTTGGCCAGATCCTGGGCTTATGCTGATTTGGATCACGTAGTAATGTGGCACCACATCGAAACTGTCTATTAAACCTGGTTACGATTAATATTTTAGAGGATAACGCAGGTTATGTCTGGGTTAGGCCTGGTAATTGTAATCATCTGCCTCATACTTTCGCATTTTTCGCATACTTGTTGGCCAGATCCTGGGTTTTTTCTGGTTTGGATCACGTAGCATAGTGGTACCACACCGAAAAAGTCAATTAAACCTGGTTTCGATTAATGTTTTAGAGGATAACGCTGGTTATGTCTGGGTTAGTTCTGGTATTTGCCATCATCTAGCTCATACTTTCGCATTTTTCGCATACATGAATGGCCAGAACCTGGGCTTTTTTTAGACTGGATCACGTAGCATAGTGGTACCACACCGAAAAAGTCAATTAAACCTGGTTTCGATTAATGTTTTAGAGGATAACGCCGGTTATGTCTGGGTTAGGTCTGGTATTTGCCATCATCTGACTCATAGTTTTGCAATCTTCGCATACTTGTTGGCCAGATCCTTGGTTTTTTCTGGTTTGGATCAGGTAGTAACGTGGTACAACACCGAAGCAGTCAATTAAACTTGGTTACGATTGATATTTTACAGGATAACTCCGGTTATGTCGGGGTTAGTTCTGGTAATTGCAATCATCTGGCTCATACTTTCGCACTTTTCGGATACTTGTTGGCCAGATACTGGGTTTTTTCCGGTTTGGGTCACGTAGTAATGTGGTACCACACTGAAACAGTCAATTAATCCTGGTTCCGATTAATATTTTAGAGAACAACGCCGGTTATGTCTGGGTTAGGTCTGGTATTTGCAATCATCTGACTCATACTTTCGCATTTCTCGCATATTTGTTGTCTAGATCCTGGGTTTTTTCCGGATTGGATCACGTAGTAATGTGGTACCACACCGAAACAGTCAATTAAACCTTGTTGCGATTAATATTTTAGAGGATAACGGCGGTTATGTCTGGGGTAATTCTGGTATTTGCCATCATCTAGCTCATACATTCGCACTTTCCCCCCACTTGTTGGCCAGATACTGGGTCTTTTCCGGTTTGGGTCACGTAGTAATGTGGTACCACACTGAAACAGCCAATTATACCGGTTCCGATTAATATTTTAGAGGATAACGCCGTTATGTCTGGGATAGGTCTGGTATTTGCCATCATCCAGCTCATACTGTCGCATTTTTCGCATACATGAATGGCCAGAACCTGGGCTTTTTCTAGTTTGGATCACGTAGTAATGTGGCACCACATCGAAACTGTCAATTAAACCTGGTTCCGATTAATATTTTAGAGGATAACGCCGGTTATGTCTGGGTTAGGTCTGGTATTTGCAATCATCTGACTCATACTTTCGCATTTTTCGCATATTTGTTGTCTAGTTCCTGGGTTTTTTCCGGATTGGATCACGTAGTAATGTGCTACCACACTGAAGGGGTCAATTAAACCTGGTTCCGATTAATATTTTGGAGGATAACGCCGGTTATGTCTGGGTTAGGTCTGGTATTTGCCATCATCTGACTCATAGTTTTGCAATCTTCGCATACTTGTTGGCCAGATCCTTGGTTTTTTCTGGTTTGGATCAGGTAGTAACGTGGTACAACACCGAAGCAGTCAATTAAACTTGGTTACGATTGATATTTTACAGGATAACTCCGGTTATGTCGGGGTTAGTTCTGGTAATTGCAATCATCTGGCTCATACTTTCGCACTTTTCGCATACTTGTTGGCCAGATACTGGGTTTTTTCCGGTTTGGGTCACGTAGTAATGTGGTACCACACTGAAACAGTCAATTAAACTTGGTCACGATTAATATTTTAGAGGAAAACTCCGGTTATGTCGGGGTTAGTTCTGGTATTTGCAATCATCTGGCTCATACATTCGCACTTTTCGCATACTTGTTGGCCAGATACTGGGTTTCTTCCGGTTTGGGTCACGTAGTAATGTGGTACCACACTGAAACAGTCAATTATACCGGTACCGATTAATATTTTCGAGGATAACCCTGGTTATGTCGGGGTTAGTTCTGGTATTTGCAATCATCTGGCTCATACTTTCGCATTTTTCGCACACTTGAATGGCCAGATCCTGGGCTCTTGCTGATTTGGATCACGTAGTAATGTGGTACCAAACCGAAACAGTCAATTAATGCTGGTTTCGATCAATATTTCAGGGGGAAACACCGGTTATGTCTGGGTTAGGTCTGGTATTTGCCATCATCTACCTCATACTTTCGCATTTTATGCATTCTTGTTGGCCAGATCCTGGGTTTTCTCTGGTTTGCATCACATAGTAATGTGGTACCACACCCCGAAACAGTCAATTAAACCTGGTTCCGATTAATATTTTAGAGGATAACGCCGGTTATGTCTGGGTTAGGTCTGGTATTTGCAATCATCTGTCTCATACTTTCGTATTTTTCGCATACTTGAATGGCCAGTACCTGGGCTATTTCCAGTTTGGTTCGCGTAGTAATGTGGCACCACACCGAAACAGCCAATTAAACCTGGTTGCGATTTATATTTTAGAGGATAACGGCGGTTATGTCTGGGTTAGGTCTGGTATTTGCCATCGTCTAGCTCATACTTTCGTATTTTTCGCATACTTGAATGGCCAGAACCTGGGCTTTTTCTAGTTTGGATCACGTAGTAATGTGGCACCACACCTAAACAGTCAATTAAACCTGGTTCCGATTAATATTTTAGAGGATATCACCGGTTAGGTCTGGGTTACGTCTAATAATTGCAATCATCATCCTCTTGCTTTTGCATTTCTCGCATACTTGTTGGTCAGATTCTCGGTTTTTTCTGATTTGGAATACGTAGTAATGTGGTGCCACACCGAAACAGTCAATTAAACCTGGTTCCGATTAATATCTGAGAGGATAACGCCCATTATGTCTGGGTTAGATCTGGTATTTGCAATCATCTGACTCATACTTTCGCATTTTTCGATTACTTGTTGGCCAGATCCTGGGCTTTTGTTGATTTGGATCACGCAGTAATGTGGTACCACAGCGAAACAGTCAATTAAACCTTGTTGCGATTAATATTTTAGAGGATAACGGCGGTTATGTATTGGGTTAGGTCTGGAATTTGCCATCATCTAGCTCGAACATTCGCATTTTTCGCATACTTGTTGGCCAGATCCTGGGCTTATGCTGATTTGGATCACGTAGTAATGTGCTACCACACTGAAGGGGTCAATTAAACCTGGTTCCGATTAATATTTTGGAGGATAACGCCGGTTATGTCTGGGTTAGGTCTGGTATTTGCCATAATCTAACCCATAGTTTTGCAATCTTCGCATACTTGTTGGCCAGATCCTTGGTTTTTTCTGGTTTGGATCACGTAGTAACGTGGTACAACACCGAAGGAGTCAATTAAGCTTGGTTACGATTAATATTTTAGAGGATAACTCTGGTTATGTCGGGGTTAGTTCTGGTGTTTGCAATCATCTGTCTCATACTTTCGTATTTTTCGCATACTTGAATGGCCAGTACCTGGGCTATTTCCAGTTTGGATCACGTAGTAATGTGGCACCACACCGAAACAGTCAATTAAACCTGGTTGCGATTTATATTTTAGAGGATAACGGCGGTTATGTCTGGGTTAGGTCTGGTATTTGCCATCGTCTAGCTCATACTTTCGCACTTTTCGCATACTTGTTGGCCAGATCCTGGGCTTTTCCCGATTTGGATCACGTAGTAATGTGGTACTACACTGAAACTGTCTCTTAAATATGGTTTCGATTAATATTTTAGAAGATAACGCCGGTTATGTCTGGGTTAGGTCTGGTATTTGCAATCATCTGACACATACTTTCGCATTTTTCGCATACTTGTTGTCTAGATCCTGGGTTTTTTGTGGTTTGGATTACATAGTAATGTGGTACCACACGGAAACAGTCAATTAAACCTTGTTGCGATTATTATTATAGAGGATATCGCCGGTTATGTCTGGGTTAGTTCCAGTATTTTCAATCGCCTGGCTCATACTTTCGGATTTTTCGCATACTTCTTGGCCAGATCCTGGGTTCTTTCCGGTTTGGATTACGTACTAATATGGTACCACACCGAAAAAGTCAATTAAACCTGGTTCCGATTTATATTTTAGAGGATAACGGCGGTTATGTCTGGGTTAGGTCTGGTATTTGCCATCATCTAGCTCATACTTTCGCATTTTTCGCATACTTCTTGGCCAGATCCCGGGCTTTTGCTGATTTGGATCACGTAGTAATGTGATACCACACCGAAACTGCCGATTAAACCTCGTTGCGATTAATATTTCAGAGGTTAACACCGTTTAGGTCTGGGTTACGTCTGATAATTGCAATCATCATCGTCTTGCTATCGCATTTCTCGCATACTTGTTGGCCAGATCCTGGGTTTTTTCTGATTGGGATTACGTAGTAATGTGGTGCCACACCGAAACACTCAATTAAACCTGGTTCCGATTAATATTTTAGAGGATAACGCTGGTTTGTCTGGGTCAGTTCGAGTATTTGCAATCATCTGGCCCACACTTTCGCATTTTTCGAATACTTGTTGGCCAGATCCTGAGCCTTTGCTCATTTGGATCACGTTGTAATGTGGTACCACACTGAAGGGGTCAATTAAACCTGGTTCCGATTAATATTTTAGAGGATATCAGCGGTTATGTCCGCGTTAGGTCTGGTATTTGCAATCATCTGACTCATACTTTCGCATTTTTCAAATACTTGTTGGCCAGATCCTTGGTTTTTTCTGATTTGGATTACGTAGTAATGTGGTACCACACCGGAACAGCCAATTAAACCTGGTTGCGATTAATATTTTAGAGGATAACGCTGGTTATGTCTGGGTTAGGTCTGGTATTTGCAATCATCTGTCTCATACTTTCGTTTTTTTCGCATACTTGAATGGCCAGTACCTGGGCTATTTCCGCTTTGGATCACGTAGTAATGTGGCACCACACCGAAACAGTCAATTAAACCTGGTTCCGATTAATATTATAGAGGATAACGCCGGTTATGTCTGGGTTAGGTCTGGTATTTGCCATCATCTAGCTCATACTTTCGCATTTTTCGAATACTTATTGTTGAGATCCTGGGTTTTTTCTGGTTTGGATTACATAGTAATGTGGTACCACACCGGAACAGCCAATTACACCTGGTTGCGATTAATATTTTAGAGGATATCACCGGTTATGTCCGGGTTAGGTCTGGTATTTGCAATCATCTGACTCTTACTTTCGCATTTTTCGCATACTCCTTGGCCAGATCTTAGGTTTTTTCTGGTTTGGATCTCTTAGTAATGTGGTACTACACTGAGACAGACAATTATACCTGGTTCCGATTAATAGTTTAGAGGATAACGCCGGTTATGTCTGGGTTAGGTCTGGTAATTGCCATCATCTAGCTCATACTTTCGCATTTTTCGCATACTTGAATGGCCAGATCCTGGGCTCTTGCTGATTTGGATCGCGTAGTAATGTGGTACTAAACCGAAACAGCCAATTAAAGCTGGTTTCGATCAATATTTTAAGGGGAAACACCGGTTATGTCTGGGTTAGGTCTGGTATTTGCCATCATCTGACTCATACCTTCGCTTTCTTCGCATACTTGTTGGCCAGATCCTGGGTTTTTTCTGGTTCGGATCACGTATAACGTGGTGCCACACCGAAGCAGTCAATTAAACTTGGTTACGATAAGTATTTTAGAGGAGAACTGCGGTTATGTCTGGGTTAGGACTGGTGTTTGCAATAATCTGGCTCATACTTTCGCAATTTTCGCATACTTATTGTTGAGATCCTGGGTTTTTTCTGGATTGGATTACATGGTAATGTTGTACCACACCGGAACAGCCAATTAAACCTGGTTGCGATTAATATTTTAGAGGATAACGCCGGTTATGTCCGGGTTAGGTCTGGTATTTGCAATCATCTGACTCATACTTTCGCATGTTTCGAATACTTGTTGGCCAGATCCTGGGCTTTTGTTGATTTGGATCACGCAGTAATGTGATACCACACCGAAACAGTCGATTAAACCTCGTTGCGATTAATAATTTAGAGGTTAACACCGGTTAGGACTGGGTTACGTCTGATAATTGCAATCATCATCCTCTTGCTTTCGCATTTCTCGCATACTTGTTGGTCAGATCCTTGGTTTTTTTCTGATTTGGACTAGGTAGTAATGTGGTACCACACCGAAACAGTCAATTAAACCTGGTTCCGATTAATATTTTAGAGGATAACGCCGGTTATGTCTGGGTTAGGCCTGGTATTTGCAATCATCTGTCTCATACTTTCGTATTTTTCGCATACTTGAATGGCCAGTACCTGGGCTTCTGTTGATTTGGATCACGTAGTAATGTGGCACCACACCGAAACAGTCGATTAAACCTGGTTCCGATTAATATTTTAGAGGATATCACCGGTTATGTCCGGGTTAGGTCTGGTATTTGCCATAATCTAACTCATAGTTTTGCAATCTTCGCATACTTGTTGGCCAGATCCTTGGTTTTTTCTGGTTTGGATCACGTAGTAACGTGGTACAACACCGAAGGAGTCAATTAAGCTTGGTTACGATTAATATTTTAGAGGATAACTCTGGTTATGTCGGGGTTAGTTCTGGTGTTTGCAATCATCTGTCTCATACTTTCGTATTTTTCGCATACTTGAATGGCCAGTACCTGGGCTATTTCCAGTTTGGATCACGTAGTAATGTGGCACCACACCGAAACAGTCAATTAAACCTGGTTGCGATTTATAGTTTAGAGGATAACGGCGGTTATGTCTGGGTTAGGTCTGGTATTTGCCATCGTCTAGCTCATACTTTCGCACTTTTCGCATACTTGTTGGCCAGATCCTGGGCTTTTCCCGATTTGGATCACGTAGTAATGTGGTACTACACTGAAACTGTCTCTTAAATATGGTTTCGATTAATATTTTAGAAGATAACGCCGGTTATGTCTGGGTTAGGTCTGGTATTTGCAATCATCTGACACATACTTTCGCATTTTTCGCATACTTGTTGTCTAGATCCTGGGTTTTTTGTGGTTTGGATTACATAGTAATGTGGTACCACACGGAAACAGTCAATTAAACCTTGTTGCGATTATTATTATAGAGGATAACGCCGGTTATGTCTGGGTTAGTTCCAGTATTTTCAATCGCCTGGCTCATACTTTCGGATTTTTCGCATACTTCTTGGCCAGATCCTGGGTTCTTTCCGGTTTGGATTACGTACTAATATGGTACCACACCGAAAAAGTCAATTAAACCTGGTTCCGATTTATATTTTAGAGGATAACGGCGGTTATGTCTGGGTTAGGTCTGGTATTTGCCATCATCTAGCTCATACTTTCGCATTTTTCGCATACTTCTTGGCCAGATCCCGGGCTTTTGCTGATTTGGATCACGTAGTAATGTGATACCACACCGAAACTGCCGATTAAACCTCGTTGCGATTAATATTTCAGAGGTTAACACCGTTTAGGTCTGGGTTACGTCTGATAATTGCAATCATCATCGTCTTGCTATCGCATTTCTCGCATACTTGTTGGCCAGATCCTGGGTTTTTTCTGATTGGGATTACGTAGTAATGTGGTGCCACACCGAAACACTCAATTAAACCTGGTTCCGATTAATATTTTAGAGGATAACGCTGGTTTGTCTGGGTCAGTTCGAGTATTTGCAATCATCTGGCCCATACTTTCGCATTTTTCGAATACTTGTTGGCCAGATCCTGAGCTTTTGCTCATTTGGATCACGTTGTAATGTGGTACCACACTGAAGGGGTCAATTAAACCTGGTTCCGATTAATATTTTAGAGGATATCAGCGGTTATGTCCGCGTTAGGTCTGGTATTTGCAATCATCTGACTCATACTTTCGCATTTTTCAAATACTTGTTGGCCAGATCCTTGGTTTTTTCTGATTTGGATTACGTAGTAATGTGGTACCACACCGGAACAGCCAATTAAACCTGGTTGCGATTAATATTTTAGAGGATAACGCCGGTTATGTCTGGGTTAGGTCTGGTATTTGCAATCATCTGTCTCATACTTTCGTTTTTTTCGCATACTTGAATGGCCAGTACCTGGGCTATTTCCGCTTTGGATCACGTAGTAATGTGGCACCACACCGAAACAGTCAATTAAACCTGGTTCCGATTAATATTATAGAGGATAACGCCGGTTATGTCTGGGTTAGGTCTGGTATTTGCCATCATCTAGCTCATACTTTCGCATTTTTCGAATACTTATTGTTGAGATCCTGGGTTTTTTCTGGTTTGGATTACATAGTAATGTGGTACTAAACCGAAACAGTCAATTAAAGCTGGTTTCGATCAATATTTTAAGGGGAAACACCGGTTATGTCTGGGTTAGGTCTGGTATTTGCCATCATGTGACTCATACCTTCGCTTTCTTCGCATACTTGTTGGCCAGATCCTGGGTTTTTTCTGGTTCGGATCACGTATAACGTGGTGCCACACCGAAGCAGTCAATTAAACTTGGTTACGATAAGTATTTTAGAGGAGAACTGCGGTTATGTCTGGGTTAGGACTGGTGTTTGCAATAATCTGGCTCATACTTTCGCAATTTTCGCATACTTATTGTTGAGATCCTGGGTTTTTTCTGGATTGGATTACATGGTAATGTTGTACCACACCGGAACAGCCAATTAAACCTGGTTGCGATTAATATTTTAGAGGATAACGCCGGTTATGTCCGGGTTAGGTCTGGTATTTGCAATCATCTGACTCATACTTTCGCATGTTTCGAATACTTGTTGGCCAGATCCTGGGCTTTTGTTGATTTGGATCACGCAGTAATGTGATACCACACCGAAACAGTCGATTAAACCTCGTTGCGATTAATAATTTAGAGGTTAACACCGGTTAGGACTGGGTTACGTCTGATAATTGCAATCATCATCCTCTTGCTTTCGCATTTCTCGCATACTTGTTGGTCAGATCCTTGGTTTTTTTCTGATTTGGACTAGGTAGTAATGTGGTACCACACCGAAACAGTCAATTAAACCTGGTTCCGATTAATATTTTAGAGGATAACGCCGGTTATGTCTGGGTTAGGCCTGGTATTTGCAATCATCTGTCTCATACTTTCGTATTTTTCGCATACTTGAATGGCCAGTACCTGGGCTTCTGTTGATTTGGATCACGTAGTAATGTGGCACCACACCGAAACAGTCGATTAAACCTGGTTCCGATTAATATTTTAGAGGATATCACCGGTTATGTCCGGGTTAGGTCTGGTATTTGCAATCATCTGACTCATACTTTCGCATTTTTCGAATACTTGTTGTCTAGATCCTGGGTTTTTTCTGGTTTGGATTACATAGTAATGTGGTACCACACCGAAACAGTCATTTAAACCTGGTTCCGATTTATATTTTAGAGGATAACGCCGGTTATGTCTGGGTTAGGTCTGGTATTTGCAATCATCTGACTCATACTTTCGTATTTTTCGCATACTTGTTGTCTAGATCCTGGATTTGTTCTGGTTTTGATTACATAGTAATGTGGTACCACACCGGAGCAGTCAATTAAACGCGGTTCCGATTTATATTTTAGAGGATAACGCCGGTTATGTCTGGGTTAGGTCTGGTATTTGGAATCATCTGACTCATACTTTCGCATTTTTTGCATACTTGCTGTCTAGATCCTGGGTTTTTTGTGGTATGGATTACATAGTAATGTGGTACCACACGGAAACAGTCAATTAAACCTGGTTCCGATTAATATTTTAGAGGATAACGCCGGTTATGTCTGGGTTAGGTCTGGTATTTGCAATCATCTGACTCATACTTTCGCATTTTTCGCATACTTGTTGTCTAGATCCTGGATTTGTTCTGGTTTGGATTACGTACTAATATGGTACCACACCGAAAAAGTCAATTAAACCTGGTTCCGATTAATATTTTAGAGGATAACGCCGGTTATGTCTGGGTTAGGTCTGGTATTTGCAATCATCTGACTCATACTTTCGCATTTTTCGCATACTTGTTGTCTAGATCCTGGATTTGTTCTGGTTTGGATTACATAGTAATGTTGTACCACACCGAAACAGTCAATTAAACGCGGTTGCGGTTAATATTTTAGAGGATAACGCCGGTTATGTCTGGGTTAGGTCTGGTATTTGCCATCATCTAGCTCATACTTTCGTATTTTTCGCATACTCCAATGGCCAGAGCCAGGGCTTTTTCCCGTTAGGATTACGTAGTAATGTGGTACCACACCGAAACTGTCAATTAAACCTGGTTCCGATTAATATTTTAGAGGATAACGCCGGTTATATTTGCGTTAGTTCCGGTATTAGCAATCATCTGGCTCATACTTTCGCATTTTTCGCATACTTCCTGGCCAGATCCCGGGCTTTTGCTGATTTGGATCACGTAGTAATGTGATACCACACCGAAACTGCCGATTAAACCACGTTGCGATTAATATTTCAGAGGTTAACACCGGTTAGGTCTGGGTTACGTCTGATAACTCCAATCATCATACTTTTGCTTTCGCATTTCTCGCATACTTGTTGGCCAGAACCTGTGTTTTTTCTGAATTGGATTATGTAGTAATGTGGTACAACACCGAAACAGTCGATTAACCCTGGTTCCGATAAATATTTTAGAGGATAACGCCGGTTATATTTGCGTTAGTTCCGGTATTAGCAATCATCTGGCTCATACTTTCGCATTTTTCGCATACTTGTTGGCCAGATGCTGAGCTTTTGCTCATTTGGATCACGTTGTAATGTGGTACCACACTGAAGGGGTCAATTAAACCTGGTTCCGATTAATATTTTAGAGGATATCACCGGTTAGGTCTGGGTTACGTCTGACAATTGCAATCATCATCCTCTTGCTTTCGCATTTCTCGCATACTTGTTGGCCAGATCCTTGGTTTTTTTCTGATTTGGATTACGTAGTAATGTGGTACCACTCCGAAACTGTCAATTAAACCTGGTTCCGATTAACATTTTAGAGGATATCACCGGTTATGTCTGGGTTCCGTCTGATAATTGCAATCATCATCCTCTTGCTTTCGCATTTCTCGCATACTTGTTGGCCAGATCCTTGGTTATTTCTGATTTGGATTACGTAGTAATGTGGTACCGCAGCGAAACAGTCAATTAATCCTGGTTCCGATTAATATTTTAGAGGATAACGCCGGTTATGTCTGGGGTAGGTCTGGTATTTGCAATCATATGAATCATACCTTCGCATTTTTCGCATACTTGAATAGCCAGAACCTGGGCTTTTTCTAGTTTGGATCATGTAGTAATGTAGCACCTCACCGAAACAGTCAATTAAACCTGGTTACGAGTAATATTTTGGAGGATAACGGCGGTTATGTCTGGGTTAGGTCTGGTAGTTGCAATCATCTGACTCACACTTTCGCATTCCTCGCATACTTGTTGGCCAGATCCGGGGTTTTTTCCCGTTAGCATTACGTAGTAATGTGGTAACACACCGAAACTGTCAATTAAAGCTGGTTCCGATTAATATTTTAGAGGATAACGCCGGTTATATTTGCGTTAGTTCCGGTATTAGCAATCATCTGGCTCATACTTTCGCATTTTTCGCATACTTGTTGGCCAGTTCCTGAGCTTTTGCTGATTTGGATCACGTAGTAATGTGGTACCACACTGAAGGGGTCAATTAAACCTTGTTCCGATTAATAATTTAGAGGATAACACCGGTTAGGTCTGGGTTACGTCTGATAATTGCAATCATCATCCTCTTGCTTTCGCATTTCTCGCATACTTGTTGGCCAGATCCTTGGTTATTTCTGATTTGGATTACGTAGTAATGTGGTACCACACCGAAACAGTCAATTAATCCCGGTTCCGATTAATATTTTAGAGGATAACGCCAGTTATGTCTGGGCTAGGTCTGGTATTTGCAATCATATGAATCATACTTTCTCATTTTTCGCATACTTGAATGGCCAGATCCTGGGCTTTTTCTGATTTGGATCACGTAGTAATGTGGCACCACACTGAAACAGTCAATTAAACCTGGTTCCGATTAATATTTTAGAGGATAACACCGGTTAGGCCTGGGTTGCGTCTGGTATTTGCAATCATGTGACTCGTACTTTCGCATTTTTCGCATACTTGTTGTCTAGATCCTGGGTTATTTCTGGTTTGGATTTGATAGTGATGTGGTACCACACTGAAACAGTCAATTAAACCTGGTTGCGATTAATATTTTAGAGGATAACGCCGGTTATGTCTGGGTTAGGACTGGTATTTGCCATCATCTAGCTCATACTTTCGCATATTTCGCATACTTGTTGGCCAGATCCTGTGCTTTTGCTGATTTGGATCACGTAGTAATGTAGTATCACACTGAAGGGGCCAATTAAGCCTGTTTCCGATTAATATTTTACAGGATAACGCCGGTTACGTCTGGGCTAGGTCTGGTATTTGCATCCATGTGACTCGTACTTTCGTATTTTTCGCAGACTTGTTGCCTAGATCCTGGGTTATTTCTGGTTTGGATTACATAGTGATGTTGTACCACACCGAAACAGCCAATTAAACCTGGTTGCGATTAATATTTCAGAGGATAACGCCGGTTATGTCTGGGTTAGGTCTGGTATTTGCCATCATCTGCCTCATACTTTCGCATTTTTCGCATACTTGAATGCCCAGATCCTCGGCTTTTTCTGATTTGGATCTCGTAGTAATGTGGTACTACATTGAGACAGACAATTATACCAGGTTCCGATTAATATTTTAGAGTATAACGCCGGTTATGCCTGGGTTAGGTCTGGTATTTGCAATCATCTAGTTCATAGTTTCGTATTTTTCGCATACTTGTTGGCCAGATCCTGGGCTCTTGCTGATTTGGATGACGTAGAAATGTGGTACCAAACCGAAACAGTCAATTAAAGCTGGTTTCGATCAATATTTTAGAGGAGAACGCCGGTTATGTCTGGGTTAGGTCTGATATTTGCCATCATCTGACTCATACTTTCGCATTTTTTGCATTCTTGTTGGCCAGATCCTGGGTTTTTTACTGGTTTGGATAACGTACTAATGTGGTGCCACAATGAAATAGTCAATTCTACCTGTATTCGATCAACATTTTATGGGATATCACCGGTTAGGTCTGGGCTCCGTCTGGTAATTGCAATCATCTTCCTCTTGCTTTCGTATTTTTCGCATACTTGTTGGCCAGATCCTGGGCTTTTTCCGATTTGTATCACGTAGTAATGTGGTACCACACTGGTACAGTGAATTAATCCTGGTTCCGATTAATATTTTAGAGGATAACGCCGGTTATGTCTGGGTTAGGTCTGGTATTTGCCATCATCTGACTCATACTTTCGCATTTTTCGCATACTTGTTGTCTAGATCCTGGATTTGTTCTGGTTTGGATTACATAGTAATGTGGTACCACACCGAAACAGTCAATTAAACCTCGTTCCGATTAATATTTTAGAGGATATCACCGGTTAGGTCTGGGTTACGTCTGATAATTGCAATCATCATCCTCTTGCTTTTGCATTTCTCGCATACTTGTTGGCCAGATCCTTGGTTTTTTCTGATTTGGATTACGTAGAAATGTGGTGCCACACCGAAACAGTCAACTAAAACTGGTGCCGATTAATATTTTAGAGGATAGCGCCGGTTATGTCTGGGTTAGGTCTGGTATTTGCCATCGTCTAGCTCATACTTTCGCTCTTTTCGCATACTTGTTGGCCAGATCCTGGGTTTTTTTCTGGTTTGGATCTCTTAGTAATGTGGTACTACACCGAAACAGTCAATTAAACCTTGTTCCGATTAATATTTTAGAGGATAACACCGGTTTGGTCTGGGTTACGTCTGATAATTGCAATCATCATCCTCTTGCTTTCGCATTTCTCGCATACTTGTTGGCCAGATCCTCGGTTTTTTTCTGATTTGGATTAGGTAGCAATGTGGTACCACACCGAAACAGTGAATTAAACCTGGTTCCGATTAATATTTTAGAGGATAACACCGGTTTGGTCTGGGTTACGTCTGATAATTGCAATCATCATCCTCTTGCTTTCGCATTTCCCGCATACTTGTTGGCCAGATCCTCGGTTTTTTTCTGATTTGGATTAGGTAGCAATGTGGTACCACACCGAAACAGTCAATTAAACCTGGTTCCGATTAATATTTCAGAGGATAACGCTGGTTATGTCTGGGTTATTTCTGGTATTTGCTATCATCTGGCCCATACTCTCGCATTTTTGCCACACTTGTTGGCCAGATCCTGGGCTTTCCTGATTTGGATCACGTAGTAATGTGGTGCCACACCGAAACTGTCAATTAAACCTGGTTCCGATTAATATTTTAGAGGATAACGCCGATTATGTCTGGGTTAGGTCTGGTATTTGCCATCATCTAGCTCATAATTTCTTATTTTTCGCATACTCGAATGGCCAGAACCTGGGCTTTTTCAAGTTTTGATCACGTAGTAATGTGGCACCACACCGAAACAGTCAATTAAACCTTGTTCCGATTAATATTTTAGAGGATAACACCGGTTTGGTCTGGGTTACGTCTGATAATTGCAATCATCATCCTCTTGCTTTCGCATTTCTCGCATACTTGTTGGCCAGATCCTCGGTTTTTTTCTGATTTGGATTAGGTAGCAATGTGGTACCACACCGAAACAGTGAATTAAACCTGGTTCCGATTAATATTTTAGAGGATGACGTCGGTTATGTCTGGGTTAGGTCTGGTATTTGCAATCATCTGACCCATACTTTCGCATTTTTCGAATATTTGTTGGCCAGATCCTGGGCTTTTGTTGATTTGGATCACGTAGTAATGTGGTACCACACCGGAACAGTCGATTAAACCTCGTTGCGATTAATATTTTAGAGGATAACACCGGTTTAGTCTGGGTTACGTCTGATAATTGTAATCATCATACTTTTGCTTTCGCATTTCTCGCATACTTGTTGGCCAGATCCTGGGTTTTGTCTGATCCGGATTACGTAGTAATATATGGTACCACACCGAAACAGTCAATTAAACCTGGTTCCGATTAATATTTCAGAGGATAACGCTGGTTATGTCTGGGTTATTTCTGGTATTTGCTATCATCTGGCTCATACATTCGCATTTTTCGCATACCTGTTGGCCAGACCTTGGGATTTTTCTTGTTTGATTACATAGTAATGTGGTACCACACCGAAACAGTCAATTAAACCTGGTTCCGATTAATATTTTAGAGGATAACGGCGGTTATGTCTGGGTTAGGTCTGGTATTTGCCATCATCAGCCTCATACTTTCGCATTCTATGCATTCTTGTTGGCCAGATCCTGGGGTTTATCTGGTTTGGATCACATAGTAATGTGGTACCGCACCGAAATAGTCAATTAAACCTGGTTGCGATTTATATTTTAGAGGATAACGACGGTTATGTCTGGGTTGGGTCTGGTATTTGTCATCATCTAGCTCATACTTTCGCATTTTTCGCAAACTCGAATGGCCAGAACCTGGGCTTTTTCCCGTTAGGATTACGTAGTAATGTGGTACCACACCGAAACTGTCAATTAAACCTGGTTCCGATTAATATTTTAGAGGATAACGACGGTTATGTCTGGGTTAGGTCTGGTATTTGCAATCATCTGAATCATACTTTCGCATTTTTCGCATACTTGGATTGCCAGAACCTGGGCTTCTTCTAGTTTGGATCACGTAGTAATGTGGCACCACACAGAATCAGTCAATTAAACCTGGTTCCGACTAATATGTTAGAGGATATCACCGGTTAGGTCTGGGTTACGTCTGATAATTGCAATCATCATCCCCTTGCTTTTGCATTTCTCGCATACTTGTTGGCCAGATCCTTGGTTTTTTCTGATTTGGATTACGTAGTAATGTGGTACAACACCGAAGCAGTCAATTTTACCTGGTTGCGATTAATATTTTAGAGGAGAACGCCGGTTATGTCTGGGTTAGGTCTGGTATTTGCCATCATCTGACTCATACTTTCGCATTTTTTGCATTCTTGTTGGCCAGATCCTGGGTTTTTTACTGGTTTGGATCACGTAGTAATGTGGTACTACACTGAGACAGACAATTATACCTGGTTCCGATTAATATTTTAGAGGATAACGCCGGTTATGTCTGACTTAGGTCTGGTATTTGCCATCATCTAACTCATAGTTTTGCAATCTTCGCATACTTGTTGGCCAGATCCTTGGTTTTTTCTGGTTTGGATCACGTAGTACGTGGTACAACACCGAAGGAGTCAATTAAACTTGCTTACGATTAATATTTTAGAGGATAACTCTGGTTATGTCGGGGTTAGTTCTGGTATTTGCAATCATCTGGCTCATACTTTCGCATTTTTCGCACACTTGAATGGCCAGATCCTGGGCTCTTGCTGATTTGGATCACGTAGTGATGTGGTACCAAACCGAAACAGTCAATTAATGCTGGTTTCGATCAATATTTTAGGGGGAAACACCGGTTATGTCTGGGTTAGGTCTGCTATTTGCCATCATCTACCTCATACTTTCGCATTTTTCGCATATTTGTTGTCTAGATCCTGGGTTTTTTCTGGTTTGGATTACATAGTAATGTGGTACCACACCGAAACAGTCAATTAAACCTGGTTCCGATTAATATTTTAGAGGATAACGCCGGTTATGTCTGGGTTAGGTCTGGTATTTGCAATCATCTGTCTCATACTTTCGTATTTTTCGCATACTTGAATGGCCAGTACCTGGGCTATTTCCAGTTTGGATCACGTAGTAATGTGGCACCACACCGAAACAGTCAATTAAACCTGGTTCCGATTAATATTTTAGAGGATAACACCGGTTTGGTCTGGGTTACGTCTGATAATTGCAATGATCATCCTTTTGCTTTCGCATTTCTCGCATACTTGTTGGCCAGATCCTGGGCTTTATCTGATTTGTATCACGTAGTAATGTGGTACCACACTGGTACAGTCAATTAATCCTGGTTCCGATTAACATTTTAGAGGATAACGCCGGTTATGTCTGGGTTAGGTCTTGTATTTGCAATCATCTGACTCATACTTTCGCATTTTTCGCATACTTGTTGTCTAGATCCTGGATTTGTACTGGTTTGGATTACATAGTAATGTGGTACCACACCGAAACAGTCAATTAAACGCGGTTGCGATTAATATTTTAGAGGATAACGCCGGATATGTCTAGGTTAGGTCTGGTATTTGCCATCATCAGCCTCATACTTTCGCATTTTATGCATTCTTGTTGGTCAGATCCTGGGGTTTATTTGGTTTGGATCACATAGTAATGTGGTACCACACCGAAATAGTCAATTAAACCTGGTTGCGATTTATATTTTAGAGGATAACGACGGTTATGTCTGGGTTAGGTCTGCTATTTGTCATCATCTAGCTCATACTTTCGTATTTTTCGCAAACTCGAATGGCTCCCTCAGGGGCTGCCAGCCTTTCAGCTGCAGTACGGGCTTAACGAACCCGGGGTACCCGAGTCATACACACACCGTAAGCCTCCTGTTGGTCGTCACAACGACCCATTCACAATTCCCTATTGGTTTTGTGAATGGTACGTGACGGCAGGTGGAACGGGGGTCTTGGCTTAACCGCCTGGGCCACGAGTATGGCGACTCTATAAAATCGCCCTCCAATCCTAAGCTATGGTGCGCGGCGATGGGATGCATGATTGGGGGAGAAGGCCCAATCCCAAGCAACCACCTCCGGGGAACCTGCCGAACCCCCGGAGTATTAGGCTTACCCGGGTAAGGCGGCTCTGCCCGGGTGGACCTTTATTTCCGACCATCTCGTGGGATTATTATGGACACAGAAAATAAAATGGGGATGGGGCGGGTTTTGTCGGTTGGGGAGGACGGAGACGGGGTTGGGGTTAGGGTGGCGGCGCTCGCGCCCCACTCAGCGCCAGGTCCGGCTTCGTGGAGGGTGGAGGAGGACGACGAGACGGCGTCGGTCTCGTCCTTCTCCTCCAGCACGAGCCACATAGGCTCTAAGAGGAAGAGGACGGGGCAGGCGGCCGTCGAGGTGGGCGGGGCGATGAGCCCGTCGGTGAGGCTGAGTTGCCTCAGGGACGAGGTGACCGAGGAGATATCGGAGAGGATCTCCTCGTCCCTGAGGCGGGTGGAGAAAGTCGCCGCTGCCTGCGCCTTTAAGGGGCAGAAAAGCGGTGGCGCGGAGGCCCTGAAGGCCGCGGCGGAGGAAATGAGGGAGGCGGCGCGGGAGCTCAGAGGGCGGAACGCCCGTCTGCAGCTCCTGTTGGAGGAGGAGCGACAGGGGAGGAGGAGGGCAGAGGCGCTGTGGAACAGCGCGGCCCTCCCTCCCATCCTCCCTCCTCCTCCACCGCCGCGTCCCTCGGCGGAGGTAAATAAGCGGAGTGCGGCGGCAGTGGTGCGGGGCACCGCGGGCCCCTCCACCCGCACTCCGCCCGTGAAGAAGTCCCCGTCCTCCTCAGAAGACGATCTTCTGAGGAGGATTGGGGACATGATTGATGGCAAGCTGGCCGCCTTCCGGGAGGAGCTCCTCGCCGGAAGAGCGGTCAGCAGGAAGGCGGTGCCTCCCCGACCTGTTCCGGTACAGTCGGGGAAGGCAAAGAAGGGCGGAGTGAAGGCTCCGCCCAGCGTTGCGGCACCAGGGCCCCGGGTCGCGACCCCCAAGGGGGGTGGTGTACCCGTGGTCGCGGTGGTCGCGTCCTCCACAGCACCCTCCCAAGGGGGGGTGGCGTGGAGTGAGGTGGTGGGGCGGAAGGCGAAGCGGGCGGCGAGGAAGGCCTCGCAACCGCAGCCTCCGCCTCCGCCGCCGGCGGCCAAGGTAAAGGCCGCGAAGGTCGGGAAGGCACGACCAGGTCGTCCCCCAAAAACGGCAGCGGTGACGCTGACCGTTGCGCAGGGGGGCGACCTGACCCTCGCGGAGGCGATGCGGCTCGCCAGGGAGAATATCTCCCTGGAAGAGCTGGGCATCGCCTCCGTGAGGGCGAAGAGGGCCGTGACCGGGGGTCTCTTGCTGGAGATCCCCGGTGCAGAAGGCGGCGCGAAGGCGGATCGTCTCGCCCAGAGGCTCCGGGAGCAGCTGGGCGAGCGAGGTGTCCGGGTCGCCCGGCCCACGAAGCGCACGGAGATGCGCGTTTGTGGGCTGGACGACTCGGTCAGCGCACAGGATGTGTCCCGTGCCCTTGCGAGGGCGGGGGACTGTCCTGTGGAGGACCTGCGGATCGGAGAGATCCGCAGGTCGCCCTCCGGCCTCGGGTCGGTGTGGGCCCGGTGCCCCCTCTCCGCCGCCCGTAAGGTGGCGGAATCCTGGAGGGTGTTGGTGGGGTGGGTTTCGGCGCGAGTGGAAATCCTCGCGCCGCGCCCGCTCCAGTGTCACCGCTGCCTCGAATTGGGGCACGTGAGGCAGTGGTGCACCTCGCCGGTGGACCGCAGCGGTCAGTGTTACCGCTGCGGTGCCAAAGAGCACCGTGCGAGCCAGTGCTCGGCGGCCCCCCACTGCCCGCTGTGTGCGGACATGGGGAGGCCAGCCGATCACAGGGTGGGGAGCAAGAAGTGCTCCCCCCCCCCTCCCGGGAGGAGAGGAAGAGGCGGGCTGCACCGGCTCCGGTGCCGAGGGCGGTGGCATCGTCCTCCATGGAGGTGGATGGTGCTACGGGGACGGATGGCCGGGAGGAGGCTGGCGCGGCCATTAATTAATGCCGCCCCGCCTCCTCCTCCAGGCCAACCTTAACCACTGCCGCGCGGCACAGGACTTGATGTCCCAAGTCCTCGCGGAGTGGGGGGTTGGCCTGGCGGTCGCCGCCGAGCCGTACCGCGTCCCTGATCACCCTCATTGGGTGGGCGACGCGGACGGCTTGGTGGCGACGGTATGGGGAGGGGGCGACGGGTCCCCACCGTTCTCCTTGTTGGAGCGCGGTCGGGGATTCATCGCCGTGGACTGGGGGGGAGTCGCTGTGGTGGGGTGCTACATTTCGCCCCGTAGCGGTCACGCTGCGTTCGAGCTGTACTTGGCCGCGGTCGCGGCATGCGTGCAGCGCTACGCGGCCCGGCCGGTGCTGGTCCTGGGGGATTTTAATGCCAAGTCGGTGGCTTGGGGATCTCCCAGGACCTCCGTTCGCGGCGGGATCCTGGGCGATTGGGCGGCGGGGCTCGACCTCCGGGTATTGAACCGGGGGTCGGAGCACACATGCGTGCGGCGATATGGGGGGTCCATCGTGGATGTTGGATTCGCGACCCCCAACGCCGTGCGCATGGTGTCGGGTTGGCACGTGGTCGCGGGGGCAGAGACACTCTCCGATCACCGGTACATCCGGATGGAGGTCTCTGCCGCCGCGAGTGCATCCCGACACGGCCGCCTGCGTGGCACCCCACCACGCCGCTGGGCGCTTCGGCGCCTGGACAAGGACGCCCTGATGGCAGCTGCCCTCGCTGCAACTTGGCCGCAGGGAGCGGCCGAGTTGCCGAGCATAGAGGAGGAGGACGCCCGGCTCGGAGCATTGGTCGCGGGTATTTGCGACGCGGGGATGCCTCGGGTCGGGCGGGCTTCTCCTCGCCGGGCGGTGTACTGGTGGTCGGACGCGATCGCGGAGTTGCGAGTCGCGACTGTCCGCGCCCGACGCCAGTACACCCGCGCGCGCCGTCGTCAACGTACAGGCGACGGCGTGGCGCGAGCGAGGGCAGCTGATGACCTGTATGGAGCATACCGCGTGGCGCGGGTTGCTCTGCAGGTCGCCATCAAACGGGCCAAGACCCAGGCATGGAAGGAGCTCCTCCAGACCCTTGATGACTATCCATGGGGGCGCCCATATAAGGTGGTGCTGAATAAGCTCCGCCCGTGGGCGCCCCCCGTCACCGAGGGTCTTGACCCCCGGCTGCTGGAGGACGTGGTCAATACACTCTTCCCAATTGGGGAGAGGGGACCGCGTCCTCCGGCGGCGGCGGCTGTCCCAGTGGAGTGGACGGCCGAGCTGGGGGTCACGCAGGAGGAGCTGGCAGCGGCCATCAGACGGCTCGGGGTTCGTAACACGGCCCCGGGTCCGGATGGTGTGCCCGGCCGGGTTTGGGTCTTGACCCAGGGCGTCCTTGGGGCCGACCTCAGGCGGTTGTTCGACCGCTGCCTGAGGGACGGGCGATTCCCCCCCAGTTGGAAGGTGGCGAGGATGGTCCTCCTCCGGAAGGAGGGTCGGCCCGCGGAGTCTCCCTCCGCATACCGGCCCATTTGTCTCCTCGACGAGGTGGGCAAGCTCTTCGGGCGTGTGATTGCTGCCCGCCTCGTCGAGCACCTGTCGCGGGGTGATCCCGGTCTGGCCGACTGCCAGTTCGGTTTCCGGGGGGGCCGATCGACTATCGACGCGATAGGTCGTGTGAGGGCCCTCTCGGGGGCCGCCGTCTCCCGGGGAGGGGTGGCATTGGCAATATCCTTGGATATTGCCAATGCCTTTAACACCCTCCCCTGGGAAGAGATGAGGAGGGGACTCGAATATCATCGAGTCCCCCCTTGTCTCAGGGCGGTCGTCGGGGATTATCTCCGCGGCAGGTGGATCGAGTATCCGGGCCGGGATGGTGATATGCGGAGGGAGGTGTATTGCGGTGTTCCGCAGGGGTCGGTCCTCGGGCCACTCCTGTGGAACATCGCGTACGACTCGGTGTTGCGGGCCGGCCTCCTCGACGGCGTCAGCACGGTGTGTTATGCGGATGACACACTGGTGCTGGCCGTCGGGGCGCACTGGGGGAGGGCCATGCGTCGCGCGGAGGAGGGGTCGCAACGCGTCGTCGACCGGATCAGGGGGATGGGGATGACGGTGGCGGTCCTTAAGACCGAGGTGATTGCGTTTCATTCACCTCGGCAGGATCCGCCACCCCCTCTGATCCGGGTGGGTGGGGCTGACATCGAGGTGAAGCCCCAGATCAGGTATCTAGGGCTGATCCTCGATAGCCACTGGCGTTTCGAGGAGCATTTCCGCTGCCTGGTCCCCCGGTTGGAAAGGATGGTTGCGGCTCTGGGCCGGATCCTGCCCAACCTGCGGGGCCCAGCGGGCCGAGTTCGTCGCCTCTATGTGGCAATGGTCCAGTCGGTGGCCCTATACGGGGCCCCCGTCTGGGCGGACGACCTGGCTGCCTCCCGGCGCAGCATGACTATGCTGCGTCGGGTGCAGAGGCGCATGGCGCTCAGGGTCGTCCGCGGGTATCGGACCATGTCACATGAGGCGGCGACGGTTCTAGCGGGGATGCCGCCCATGGACCTGCTCGCGCGGTCGCACGCGGTGATGTACCGGCACCGCGTCGACCGTCGCGCGGGGGTGGGGGCGGTCCCGGGCGGGCAGGAACCTGCTTGGGGCGATTTGAAGCGCCAGGCCCGGCAGTCCGTGTTGCTCGCGTGGCAGGAGCGGCTGGCTCTGCCAACCGCGGGGCACCGGACTGTCGGGGCTGTTCGGCCACTCCTGAAGGAGTGGCTGGACAGAGGCCATGGCAGCCTCACCTACCGGCTGGCACAGGTATTTTCCGGGCATGGCAGCTTCGGAAGATACCTGTGCCAGATAGGGAAGGAGCCGACGGCGCGTTGCTGCCACTGCGACGCTGAGCAGGACACGGCGGATCATACCCTGGAGGTATGTCCCGCGTGGGAGAGGGAGCGCCGTGTCCTGGTCGGCGTCGTCGGGCGGGATGTCTCGCTGCCGGGCGTGGTGCGCGCCATGCTCGGCAGCGAGGAGAAGTGGAGGGCCGTGGCCTCCTTCTGCGAGAACGTAATGTTGCAGAAGGAGGCCGCGGGGAGGGAGCGCGAGCTTCAGCGGCGCGCTGAAGCTCGCGCTCGTGCGGTGGCCCGAGGTCGTCGCCCGGTCGCGAGGCGTCGCGGGCGGCCGCCTCGGCGTGGCGGATGACCTAGGCTGGGAGGGGGGTCCTGAGGGGACCCTCCTCCCGCCAGGCGGCGCCGGCTCGAACCGGTTGGGGGTAGGAGTGCCTCCCCCTACCGGTCCGACGCAAGGGGAGGCACCCTCGGCGGTCTGGTGCGGCCATGAACGCCCGGCCGCCGAGGGGTGGAAACGGGGTCGCGGGCGGTTGCGAGTTGGGGCTCGCAGCCGCCACTAAACGCGGCCCCGGGACGGATAGCGGCGTGATGGAGTGGCCCCGTCCCGCCGCTATGAGGCAGTGTGTCTACTGGGGGGACCGATTGTCCCCCCGGGGGATGGGCGCGAAAGCGCGGGCACGGGGAGGATACCGGAAGAATGCTTCGAGCGATTCCCGGTATCCTCCCAACGCGTGCCGAAGGAGGTGGGAGGGAGTCTCTCGATGATATTCCCCACGACAAAAAAAAAAAAAAAAGCAAGAGGAAGATAATTGCAATTGCCAGACGGAGCCCAGACCTAACCGGTGTTATCCCCTAAAATGTTGATCGAATACAGGTTGAATTGACTATTTCATTGTGGCACCACATTAGTACGTGATCCTAACCAGTAAGAAACCCAGGATCTGGCCAACAAGAATGCAAAAAAAGCGAAAGTATGAGGCAGATGATGGCAAATACCAGACCTAACCCATGACATAACCGGCGTTATCCTCTAAAATATTAATCCGAACCAGGTTTAATTGACTGTTTCAGTGTGGTACCACATTACTACGTGATCCAAACCGGGAATAACCCAGGATCTGGCCATCAAGAATGCAAAACATGCGAAAGTATGAGGCAGATGATGGCAAATAGCACAGCTAACACAGACATAACCGGCGTTATCCTCTAAAATATTAATCGCAACCAGGTTTAATTGACTGCTTCGGTGTGGTACCACATTACTATGTAATCCAAACCAGAACAAAACCCAGGATCTAGACAACAAGTATGCGAAGAATGCGAAAGTATGAGTCAGATGATGGCAATTACCAGACCTAACCCAGACATAACCGGTGTTTCCCCCTAAAAAATTGATCGAAACCAGCTCTAATTGACTGTTTCAGTTTGGTACCACATTACTACGTGATCCAAATCAGCAAGAGCCCAGAATCTGGCCAACAAGTACGCGAAAAATGCGAAAGTATGAGTCAGATGATGGCAAATACCAGACCTAACCGAGACATTACTGGCGTTATCCTCTAAAATATAAATCGCAACCAGGTTTAATTGACTGTTTCCGTGCGGTACCACATTACTATGTGATCCAAACCAGAAAAAACCCAGGATATGGCCAACAAGAATGCATAAAATGCGAAAGTATGAGTCAGATGATGGCAAATACCAGACCTAACCCAGACATAACCGGCGTTATCCTCTAAAATATTAATCGCACCCAGGTTTAATTGACTGTCTCGGTGTGGTACCACATTACTATGTAATCCAAACCAGAAAAAATCCAGGATCTAGACAACAAGTATGCGAAAAATGCGAAAGTATGAGTCAGATGATGGCAAAAACCAGACCTAACCCAGGCATAACCGGCGTTATCCTCTAAAATATTAATCGGAACCAGGATTAATTGACTGTACCAGTGCGGTACCACATTACTGCGTGATACAAATCAGAAAAAGCCCAGGATCTGGCCAACAAGAATGCAAAACATGCGAAAGTATGAGGCAGATGATGGCAAATAGCACAGCTAACACAGACATAACCGGCGTTATCCTCTAAAATATTAATCGCAACCAGGTTTAATTGACTGCTTCGGTGTGGTACCACATTACTATGTAATCCAAACCAGAACAAAACCCAGGATCTAGACAACAAGTATGCGAAGAATGCGAAAGTATGAGTCAGATGATGGCAATTACCAGACCTAACCCAGACATAACCGGTGTTTCCCCCTAAAAAATTGATCGAAACCAGCTCTAATTGACTGTTTCAGTTTGGTACCACATTACTACGTGATCCAAATCAGCAAGAGCCCAGAATCTGGCCAACAAGTACGCGAAAAATGCGAAAGCATGAGTCAGATGATGGCAAATACCAGACCTAACCCAGACATTACTGGCGTTATCCTCTAAAATATAAATCGCAACCAGGTTTAATTGACTGTTTCGGTGCGGTACCACATTACTATGTGATCCAAACCAGAAAAAACCCAGGATATGGCCAACAAGAATGCATAAAATGCGAAAGTATGAGTCAGATGATGGCAAATACCAGACCTAACCCAGACATAACCGGCGTTATCCTCTAAAATATTAATCGCACCCAGGTTTAATTGACTGTCTCGGTGTGGTACCACATTACTAAGTAATCCAAACCAGAAAAAATCCAGGATCTAGACAACAAGTATGCGAAAAATGCGAAAGTATGAGTCAGATGATGGCAAATACCAGACCTAACCCGGGCATAACCGGCGTTATCCTCTAAAATATTAATCGGAACCAGGATTAATTGACTGTACCAGTGCGGTACCACATTACTGCGTGATACAAATCAGAAAAAGCCCAGGATCTGGCCAACAAGTATGCGAAAAATGCGAAAGCAAGAGGAAGATAATTGCAATTACCAGACGGAGCCCAGACCTAACCGGTGATATCCCCTAAAATGTTGATCGAATACAGGTAGAATTGACTATTTCATTGTGGCACCACATTAGCACGTAATCCTAACCAGTAAAAAACCCAGGATCTGGCCAACAAGAATGCAAAAAATGCGAAAGTGTGAGTCAGATGATGGCAAATACCAGACCTAACCCAGACATAGCCGGTATTTCTCCCTAAAATATTCATCGAAACCGGCTTCAGTTGACAGTTTCAGTTTGGTACCACATTACTACGTGATCCAAATCAGCAAGAGCCCAGGATCTGGCCAACAAGTATGCGAAAAATGCGAAAGTATGAGACAGATGAGCGCTAATACCAGACCTAACCCAGACGTAACCTGCGTTATCCTCTAAAATATTAATCGTAGCCAGGTTTAAATGACAGTTTCAGTGTAGTTCCACATTTCTACGTGATCCAAATCAGAAAAAGCCCAGGATCTGGCCAACAAGTATGCGAAAAATGCGAAGGAATGAGCTAGATGATGGCAAACTCCAGACCTTACCCAGACGTTACCGCCGTTATCCTCGAAAATATTAATCGGAACCAGGTTTAATTGACTGTTTCGGTGTGGTGCCACATTTCTACGTGATCCAAACTAGAAAAAGCCCAGGTTCCGGCCATTCAAGTATGCGAAAAATGCGAAAGTATGAGCTAGATGATGGCAAATACCAGACCCAAGCCAGACATAACTGGCGAAATCCTCTAAAATATTAATCGTAACCAGGTTTAATTGACAGTTTCAGTGTAGTTCCCCATTACTACGTGATCCAAATCAGAAAAAGCCCCGGACCTGTCCAACAAGTATGCGAAGAATGCGAAGGTATGAGCCAGATGATGGCAAATACCAGACCTAACCCAGACCTAACCGGTGTTATCCCCTAAAATGTTGATCGAATACAGGTTGAATTGACTATTTCTTTGAGGCACCACATTAGTACGTGATCCTAGCCAGTAAGAAACCCAGGATCTGGCCATTCAAGTATGCGAAAAATGCGAAAGTATGAGCCAGATGATAGCAAATACGAGAACTAACCCACACATAACCGGCGTTATCCTCTAAAATATTACTTGGAACCAGGTTTAATTGACAGTTTCGGTGTGGTACCACATTACTATGTAATCCAAACCAGAAGAAACCCAGGATCTGGCCAACAAGAATGCAAAAAATGCGAAAGTATGAGGCAGAAGATGGCAAATACCAGACCTAACCCAGACATAACCGGCGTTATCGTCCAAAATATTAATCGGAACCAGGTTTAATTGACAGTTTCGGTGTAGTACCACATTACTACGAGATCCAAATCAGAAAAAGCCCAGGATCTGGCCATTCAAGTAAGCGAAAAATGCGAAAGTATGAGCCAGATGATTGCAAATACGAGAACTAACCCACACATTATCGGCGTTATCCTCTAAAATATTAATTGGAACCAGGTTTAATTGACACTTTCAGTGTGATACTACATTACTACGTGATCCAAATCAGCAAAAGCACAGGAACTGGCCAACAAGTATGCGAAAAATGCGAAAGTATGAGCTAGATGATGGCAAATACCAGACCTAACCCAGATCTAACCGGCGTTATCCTCCAAAATATTAATCGGAACCAGGTTTAATTGACTTTTTCGGTGTAGTACCATATTACTACGTAATCCAAACCGGAAAAAACCCAGGATCTGTCCAAGAAGTATGCGAAAAATGCGAAAGTATGAGCTAGATGATTGCAAATACGAAAACTAACCCTGACATAACCGGCGTTATCCTCCAAAATATTAATCGCTACCAGGTTTAATTGACTGTTTCGGTGTGGTACCACATTACTACGTGATCCACACCAGAAAAAAACCCAGTATTTGCCCAACAAATATGTGAAGAATGCGAAAGTATGAACAAGATGATTGCAAATACCAGACCTAACCCAGACGTAACCGGCGTTATACGCTAATATATTAATCGGAGCCTGGTATAATTGTCTGTCTCAGTCTAGTACCACATTACTACGACATCCAAATCAGAAAAAGCCCAGGATCTGGCCATTCAAGTATGCGAAGAATGAGAAAGTATGAGCCAGATGATTGCAAATACGAGAACTAGCCCAGACATAATCGGCGTTATCCTCTAAAATATTAATCGGAACCAGGATTAATTGACTGTCCCAGTGTGGTACCACATTAGTACGTGATCCTAACCAGTAAGAAACCCAGGATCTGGCCAACAAGAATGCATAAAATGCGAAAGTATGAGTCAGATGATGGCAAATACTAGACCTAACCCAGACATAACCGGCGTTATCCTCTAAAATACTAATCGCAACCAGGTTTAATCGACTGTCTCGGTGTGGTACCACATTACTATGTAATCGAAACCAGAAAAAATCGAGGATCTAGACTACAAGTATCCGAAAAATGCGAAAGTGTGAGTCAGATGACTGCAAATACCAGACCTAACCCAGACATAACCGGCGTGGTTCTCTAAAATATTAATCGGAACCAGGCTCAATTGACTGTTTCAGTGTGGTACCACATTACAACGTGATCCAAACCGGAAAAAACCCAGGATCTGGCCAACAAGAATGCAAAACATGCGAAAGTATGAGGCAGATGATGGCAAATACCAGACCTAACCCAGACATAACCGGCGTTATCCTCTAAAATATTAATCACAACCAGGTTTAATTGACTGTTTCGGTGTGGTACCACATTACTATGTAATCCAAACCAGAAGAAACCCAGGATCTAGACAACAAGTTTCCGAAGAATGCGAAAGTATGAGTCAGATGATGGCAAATACCAGACCTAACCCAGTCATAACCAGTGTTTACCCCTAAAATATTGACGCAACCAGCTTTAATTGACTGCTTCGGTTTGGTACCACATTACTACGTGATCCAAACCAGAAAAACCCCAGGATCTGGCCATTCAAGTATGCGAAAAATGAGAAAGTATGAGCCGATGATTGCAAATACGAGAACTAGCCCAGACATAACGCGCGTTATCCTCTAATATATTAATCGGAACCAGGTTTAATAGACTGTTCCAGTGTGGTACCACATTACTACGTGATCCAAATCAGCAAAAGCCCAGGATCAGGCCTACAAGTATGCGAAAAATGCGATAGTATGAGCTAGATGATGGCAAATACCAGACCTAACCAAGACATAACATGCGTTATCCTCTAAAATATTGATCGAAACCAGGTTTAGTGTACTGTTTCAGTGTGGTACCACATTACTATGTGATCCAAACCAGAAAAATCCCAGGATCTGGCTAAGAAGTATGCGAAGAATGCGAAAGTATGAGTCAGATAATGGCAAATGCCAGGCCTAACCCAGACATAACTGGCGCTATCCTCTAAAATATTAATCGGAACCAGGTTTAATTGACAGTTTCAGTGTAGTTCCACATTACTACGTGATCCAAATCAGAAAAAGCCCAGGATCTGGCCAACAAGTATGCGAAGAATGCGAAAGTATGAGCCAGATGATGGCAAATACCAGACCTAACCCTGGCACAACCGGCGTTATCCTCTAAAATATTAATCGGAACCAGGTATAATTGTCTGTCTCAGTGTAGTACCACATTACTACGAGATGTAAATCAGAAAAAGCCTAGGATCTGGCCATTCAAGTATGCGAAAAATGAGAAAGTATGAGCCAGATGATTGCAAATACGAGAACTAGCCCAGACATAACCGGCGTTATCCTCTAGAATATTAGTCGCAAACAGGTTTAATTGAATATTTCGTTGTGGTACCACATTACCACATAATCCAAACCGGAAAAAACCCAGGATCTGGCCCAGAAGTATGCGAAAAATGCGAAAGTATGAGCCAGGTGTTTGCAAATACTGGAACTAACCCAGACATAACCGGTGTTATCCTCTAAAATATTAATCGGAACCAGGATTAATTGACTGTCCCAGGCGTGGTACCACATTACTACGTGATACAAATCAGAAAAAGCCCAGGATCTGGCCAACAAGTATGCGAAAAATGCGAAAGCAAGAGGAAGATAATTGCAATTACCAGACGGAGCCCAGACCTAACCGGTGTTATCCCCTAAAATGTTGATCGAATACAGGTTGAATTGACTATTTCGTTGTGGCGCCACATTAGTACGTGATCCTAACCAGTAAGAAACCCAGGATCTGGCCAACAAGAATGCAAAAGAGCGAAAGTATGAGGCAGATGATTGCAAATACCAGACCTAACCCAGACATAACCGCCGTTATCCTCTAAAATATAAATCCCAACCAGGTTTAATTGACTGTTTCGCTGTGGTACCACATTACTATGTGATCCAAATCAGAAAAAGCCCAGGATCTGGCCAACAAGTATGCGAAAAATGCGAAAGTATGAGCTAGATGATGGCAAATACCAGACCTAACCCAGACATAACCGGCGTTATCATCTAAAATATTAATCGGAACCAGGTTTAATTGACGTTTTCGGTGTGGTGCCACAATACTACGTGATCCAAATCACCAAGAGCGCAGGATCTGGCCAACAGGTTTGCGAAAAATGCGAAAGTATGAGTCAGATGATGGCAAATACCAGACCTAACCCAGACATAACTGGCGTTATCCTCTAAAATATTAATCGGAACCAGGTTTAATAGACAGTTTCAGTGTAGTACCACATTACTACGTGATCCAAATCAGGAAAAGCCTAGGATCTGGCCAACAAGAATGCATAAAATGCGAGAGTATGAGGTAGATGATGGCAAATACCAGACCTAACCCAGACATAACCGGTGTTTCCCACTAAAATATTGATCGAAACCAGCATTAATTGACTGTTTCTGTTTGGTACCACATTACTACGTGATCCAAATAAGCAAGAGCCCAGGATCTGGCCATTCAAGTATGCGAAAAATGCGAAAGTATGAGCCAGATGATTGCAAATACCAGAACTAACCCCAACATAACCGGAGTTATCCTCTAAAATATTATTCGTAACCAAGTTTATTTGACTGCTTCGGTGTGGTACCACGTTACTACGTGATCCAAACCAGAAAAAACCAAGGATCTGGCCAGTAAGTATCCGAAGAGTGCAAAACTATGAGTCAGATGATGGCAAATACCCGACCTAACCCAGAGATAACCGGTGTTTCCCCCTAAATTATTGATCGAAACTAGGTCTAATTGACTGATCCGGTTTGGTACCACATTACTACGAGATCCAAATCAGCAAGAGCCCAGAATCTGGCCAACAAGTATGCGAAAAATGCGAAAGTATGAGTCAGATGATTGCAAATACCCGACCTAACCCAGACATAACCGGCGTTATCCTCCAAAATATTAATCGGAACCAGGTTTAATTGACCCCCTCAGTGTGGTAGCACATTACAACGTGATGCAAATCAGCATAAGCCCAGGATCTGGCCAACAAGAATGCGAAAAATGCGAAAGTATGAGCTAGATGATGGCAAATACCAGATCTGACCCAGACATAACTGGCGTTATCCTCTAAAATATTAATCGGAACCAGGTCTAATAGACAGTTTCAGTGTAGTACCACCTTACTACGTGATCCAAATCAGGAAAAGCCCAGGATCTGGCGAACAAGTTTGCGAAAAATGCGAAAGTATGAGCTAGATGATGGCAAATACCAGACCTAACCCAGATATAACCGCCGTTATCCTCTAAAATATAAATCGCAACCAGGTTTAATTGACTGTTTCGGTGTGGTACCACACTACTATGTGATCCAAACCAGAAAAAACCCAGGATCCGGCCAACAAGAATGCATAAAATGCGAAAGTATGAGGTAGATGATGGCAAATACCAGACCTAACCCAGACATAACCGGTGTTTCCCCCTAAAATATTGATCGAAACCAGCATTAATTGACTGTTTCGGTTTGGTACCACATTACTACGTGATCCAAATCAGCAAGAGCCCAGAATGTGGCCATCCAAGTATGCGAGGAATGCGAAAGTATGTGCCAGATGATTGCAAATACCAGAACTAACCCCGACATAACCGGAGTTATCCTCTAAAATATTAATCGTAACCAAGTTTAATTCACAGATTCGGTGTGGTACCACGTTACTACGTGATCCAAACCAGAAAAAACCAAGGATCTGGCCAACAAGTATGCGAAGATTGCAAAACTATGAGTCAGATGATGGCAATTACCAGACCTAACCCAGACATAACTTGTGTTTCCCCCTAAACTATTGATCGAAACCAGCTTTAGTTGACTGTTCCGGTTTGGTACCACATTACTACGTGATCCAAATCAGCAAGAGCCCAGAATCTAGCCAACAAGTATGCGAAAAATGCGAAAGTATGAGTCAGATGATTGCAAATACCCGTCCTAACCCAGACATAACCGGCGTTATCCTCCAAAATATTAATCGGAACCAGGTTTAAGTGACCCCTTCAGTGTGGTAGCACATTACTACGTGATCCAAATCAGCATAAGCCGAGGATCTGGCCAACAAGAAAGCGAAAAATGCGAAAGTATGCGCTAGATGATGGCAAATACCAGACCTAACCCAGACATAACCGCCGTTATCCTCTAAAATATTAATCGGAACCGGGCTTAATTGACTGTTTCGGTGTGGTGCCACATTACTATGTGATACAAATCAGAAAAAGCCCAGGATCTGGCCCAGAAGTATGCGAAAAATGCGAAAGTATGAGTCAGATGATGGCAAATACCAGACCTAACCCAGACATAACTGGCGTTATCCTCTAAAATATTAATCGGAACCAGGTTTAATAGACAGTTTCAGTGTAGTACCACATTACTACGTGATCCAAATCAGGAAAAGCCCAGGATCTGGCCAACAAGAATGCATAAAATGCGAGAGTATGAGGTAGATGATGGCAAATACCAGACCTAACCCAGACATAACCGGTGTTTCCCACTAAAATATTGATCGAAACCAGCATTAATTGACTGTTTCTGTTTGGTACCACATTACTACGTGATCCAAATAAGCAAGAGCCCAGGATCTGGCCATTCAAGTGTGCGAAAAATGCGAAAGTATGAGCCAGATGATTGCAAATACCAGAACTAACCCCAACATAACCGGAGTTATCCTCTAAAATATTATTCGTATCCAAGTTTATTTGACTGCTTCGGTGTGGTACCACGTTACTACGTGATCCAAACCAGAAAAAACCAAGGATCTGGCCAGTAAGTATCCGAAGAGTGCAAAACTATGAGTCAGATGATGGCAAATACTCGACCTAACCCAGAGATAACCGGTGTTTCCCCCTAAAATATTGATCGAAACCAGCTTTAATTGACTGATCCGGTTTGGTACCACATTACTACGTGATCCAAATCAGCAAGAGCCCAGAATCTGGCCAACAAGTATGCGAAAAATGCGAAAGTATGAGTCAGATGATTGCAAATACCCGACCTAACCCAGACATAACTGGCGCTATCCTCTAAAATATTAATCGCAACCAGGTTTAATCGACTGTCTCGGTGTGGTACCACATTACTATGTAATCGAAACCAGAAAAAATCCAGGATCTAGACTACAAGTATGCGAAAAATGCGAAAGTGTGAGTCAGATGACTGCAAATACCAGACCTAACCCAGACATAACCGGCGTGGTTCTCTAAAATATTAATCGGAACCAGGCTTAATTGACTGTTTCAGTGTGGTACCACATTACAACGTGATCCAAACCGGAAAAAACCCAGGATCTGGCCAACAAGAATGCAAAACATGCGAAAGTATGAGGCAGATGATGGCAAATACCAGACCTAACCCAGACACAACCGGCGTTATCCTCTAAAATATTAATCACAACCAGGTTTAATTAACTGTTTCGGTGTGGTACCACATTACTATGTAATCCAAACCAGAAGAAACCCAGGATCTAGACAACAAGTTTCCGAAGAATGCGAAAGTATGAGTCAGATGATGGCAAATACCAGACCTAACCCAGTCATAACCAGTGTTTCCCCCTAAAATATTGACGCAACCAGCTTTAATTGACTGTTTCGGTTTGGTACCACATTACTACGTGATCCAAACCAGAAAAACCCCAGGATCTGGCCATTCAAGTATGCGAAAAATGAGAAAGTATGAACCAGATGATTGCAAATACGAGAACTAGCCCAGACATAACCCGCGTTATCCTCTAATATATTAATCGGAACCAGGTTTAATTGACTGTTCCAATGTGGTACCACATTACTACGTGATCCAAATCAGCAAAAGCCCAGGATCAGGCCTTCAAGTATGCGAAAAATGCGATAGTATGAGCTAGATGATGGCAAATACCAGACCTAACCCAGACATAACCGGCGTTATCATCTAAAATATTAATCGGAACCAGGTTTAATTGACTGTTTCGCTGTGGTACCACATTACTATGTGATCCAAATCAGAAAAAGCCCAGGATCTGGCCAACAAGTATGCGAAAAATGCGAAAGTATGAGCTAGATGATGGCAAATACCAGACCTAACCCAGCCATAACCGGCGTTATCATCTAAAATATTAATCGGAACCAGGTTTAATTGACGTTTTCGGTGTGGTGCCACAATACTACCTGATCCAAATCACCAAGAGCGCAGGATCTGGCCAACAGGTATGCGAAAAATGCGAAAGTATGAGTCAGATGATGGCAAATACCAGACCTAACCCAGACATAACTGGCGTTATCCTCTAAAATATTAATCGGAACCAGGTTTAATAGACAGTTTCAGTGTAGTACCACATTACTACGTGATCCAAATCAGGAAAAGCCCAGGATCTGGCCAACAAGAATGCATAAAATGCGAGAGTATGAGGTAGATGATGGCAAATACCAGACCTAACCCAGACATAACCGGTGTTTCCCACTAAAATATTGATCGAAACCAGCATTAATTGACTGTTTCTGTTTGGTACCACATTACTACGTGATCCAAATAAGCAAGAGTCCAGGATCTGGCTATTCAAGTATGCGAAAAATGCGGAAGTATGAGCCAGATGATTGCAAATACCAGAACTAACCCCAACATAACCGGAGTTATCCTCTAAAATATTATTCGTAACCAAGTTTATTTGACTGCTTCGGTGTGGTACCACGATACTACGTGATCCAAACCAGGAAAAACCAAGGATCTGGCCAGTAAGTATCCGAAGAGTGCAAAACTATGAGTCAGATGATGGCAAATACCCGACCTAACCCAGAGATAACCGGTGTTTCCCCCTAAAATATTGATCGAAACCAGCTTTAATTGACTGATCCGGTTTGGTACCACATTACTACGTGATCCAAATCAGCAAGAGCCCAGAATCTGGCCAACAAGTATGCGAAAAATGCGAAAGTATGAGTCAGATGATTGCAAATACCCGACCTAACCCAGACATAACTGGCGCTATCCTCTAAAATATTAATCGCAACCAGGTTTAATCGACTGTCTCGGTGTGGTACCACATTACTATGTAATCGAAACCAGAAAAAATCCAGGATCTAGACTACAAGTATGCGAAAAATGCGAAAGTGTGAGTCAGATGACTGCAAATACCAGACCTAACCCAGACATAACCGGCGTGGTTCTCTAAAATATTAATCGGAACCAGGCTTAATTGACTGTTTCAGTGTGGTACCACATTACAACGTGATCCAAACCGGAAAAAACCCAGGATCTGGCCAACAAGAATGCAAAACATGCGAAAGTATGAGGCAGATGATGGCAAATACCAGACCTAACCCAGACACAACCGGCGTTATCCTCTAAAATATTAATCACAACCAGGTTTAATTAACTGTTTCGGTGTGGTACCACATTACTATGTAATCCAAACCAGAAGAAACCCAGGATCTAGACAACAAGTTTCCGAAGAATGCGAAAGTATGAGTCAGATGATGGCAAATACCAGACCTAACCCAGTCATAACCAGTGTTTCCCCCTAAAATATTGAAGCAACCAGCTTTAATTAACTGTTTCGGTGTGGTACCACGATACTACGTGATCCAAACCAGGAAAAACCAAGGATCTGGCCAGTAAGTATCCGAAGAGTGCAAAACTATGAGTCAGATGATGGCAAATACCCGACCTAACCCAGAGATAACCGGTGTTTCCCCCTAAAATATTGATCGAAACCAGCTTTAATTGACTGATCCGGTTTGGTACCACATTACTACGTGATCCAAATCAGCAAAAGCCCAGGATCAGGCCTACAAGTATGCGAAAAATGCGATAGTATGAGCTAGATGATGGCAAATACCAGACCTAACCAAGACATAACCAGCGTTATCCTCTAAAATATTAATCGAAACCAGGTTTAATGGACTGTTTCAGTGTGGTACCACATTACTATGTGATCCAAACCAGAAAAATCCCAGGATCTGGCTAAGAAGTATGCGAAGAATGCGAAAGTATGAGTCAGATGATGGCAAATGCCAGACCTAACCCAGACATAACTGGCGCTATCCTCTAAAATATTAATCGGAACCAGGTATAATTGTCTGTCTCAGTGTAGTACCACATTACTACGAGATCCAAATCAGAAAAAGCCCAGGATCTGGCCATTCAAGTATGCGAAAAATGCGAAAGTATGAGCCAGGTGATTGCAAATGCGAGACCTAACCCAGACATAACCGGCGGTATCCTCTAAAATATTAATCGGAACCTGGTATAATTGTCTGGTACAGTGTAGTACCACATTACTACGAGATCCAAATCAGAAAAAGCCCAGGATCTGGCCATTCAAGTATGCGAAAAATGAGAAAGTATGAGCCAGATGATTGCAAATACGAGAACTAGCCCAGACATAACCGGCGTTATCCTCTAATATATTAATCGGCACCAGGTTTAATTGACTGTTCCAGTGTGGTACCACATTACTACGTGATCCAAATCAGCAAAAGCCCAGGATCTGGCCAACAAGTATGCGAAAAATGCGATAGTATGAGGTAGATGATGGCAAATACCAGACCTAACCCAGACATAACCGGTGTTTCCCCCTACAATATTGATCGAAACCAGCATTAATTGACTGTTTCGGTTTGGTACCACATTACTACGTGATCCAAATCAGCAAGAGCCCAGAATGTGGCCATCCAAGTATGCGAGGAATGCGAAAGTATGTGCCAGATGATTGCAAATACCAGAACTAACCCCGACATAACCGGAGTTATCCTCTAAAATATTAATCGTAACCAAGTTTAATTGACAGCTTCGGTGTGGTACCACGTTACTACGTGATCCAAACCAGAAAAAACCAAGGATCTGGCCAACAAGTATGCGAAGATTGCAAAACTATGAGTCAGATGATGGCAATTACCAGACCTAACCCAGACATAACCGGCGTTATCCTCTAAAATATTAATGGAACCAGGTTTAATAGACTGTTTCGGTGTGGAGCCACACCGTGACCCAAATCAGAAAAAGCCCAGGATGTGGCCAACAAGTATGCGAAAAATGCAAAAGCAAGAGGAAGATAATTGCAATTACCAGACGGAGCCCAGACCTAACCGGTGTTATCCCCTAAAATATTGATCGAATAAAGGTTGAATTGACTATTTCATTGTGGCACCACATTAGTACCTGATCCTGACCAGTATGAAACTCAGGATCTGGCCAACAAGAATGCAAAAAATGCGCAAGTATGAGTCAGGTGATGGCAAATACCAGACCTAACCCAGACATATCCGGCGTTATCTTCTAAAATATTATCCGCAACCAGGTTTAATTGACTGTTTCGGTGTGGTACCACATTACTATGTAATCCAAACCAGAAAAAACCCATGATCTAGACAACAAGTATGCGAAGAATGCGAAAGTATGAGTTAGATGATGGCAAATACCAGACCTAACCCAGACATAACCGGCGTTATCCTCTAAAATATTAATCGCAACCAGGTTTAATTGACTGTTTCGGTGTGGTACCACATTACTATGTGATCCAAACCAGACAAAACCCAGGATCTGGCCATTCAAGTGTGCGAAAAATGCGAAAGTATGAGCCAGATGATTGCAAATACGAGACCTAACCCAGACATAACCAGCGTTATCCTCTATAATATTAATCGCAACCAGGTTTAATTGACAGTTTCGGTGTGGTAGCACATTTCTACGTCATCCAAACCGGAGAAAACCCAGGATCTGGCCAACAAGTATGCGAAGAATGCGAAAGTAGGAGTCAGATGATGGCAAATACCAGACCTAACCCAGTCATAACCGGCGTTATCCTCTAAAATATTAATCGGAACCAGGTTTAATTGACTGTTTCGGTGTGGTGCCACATTACTACGTGATCCAAACTGGAAATAGCCCAGGTTCTGGCCATTCAAGTATGCGAAAAAAGCGAAAGTATGAGACAGATGATTGCTAATACGAGACCTAACGCAGACATAACCGGCGTTATCCTCTAAAATATTAATCGCAACCAGGTTTAGTTGACAGTTTCGGTGTGGTACCACATTTCTACGTCATCCAAACCGCAGAAGACCCAGGATCTGGCCAATAAGTATGCGAAGAATGCGAAAGTATGAGTCAGATGATGGCAAATACCAGACCTAACCCAGACATAACAGGCGTTATCCTCTAAAATATTAATCGAAACCAGGTTTAATTGACTGTTTCGGTGTGGTACCACACTACTATGTGACCCAAACCAGAGAAAACCCAGGATCTGGCCATTCAAGTGTGCGAAAAATGCGAAAGTATGAGCCAGATGATTGTAAATACGAGACCTAACCCAGACATAACCAGCCTTATCCTCTAAAATATTAATCGCAACCAGGTTTAATTGACAGTTTCGGTGTGGTACCACATTACTACGAGATCCAAATCAGGAAAAGCCCAGGATCTGGCCAACAAGTATGCGAAAAATGCGAAAGTATGGGCCAGATGATTGCAAATACTAGAACTAAACCAGACATAACCGGCGTTATCCTCTAAAATATTAATCGGAGCCAGGTATAATAGTCTGTCTCAGTGTAGTACCACATTACTACGAGATCCAAATCAGAAAAGCCCAGGATCTGGCCAACAAGTATGCGAGAAATGCGAAAGTATGATTCAGATGATTGCAAATACCAGACCTAACCCAGACATAACCGGCGTTATCCTCTAAAATATTAATCGGAACCAGGTTTAATTGACAGTTTCGGTGTGGTACCACATTACTACGTTATCCTAACGGGAAAAAGCCCAGGTTCTGGCCATTCGAGTTTGCGAAAAATACGAAAGTATGAGCTAGATGATGACAAATACCAGACCTAACCCAGACATAACCGTCGTTATCCTCTAAAATAGAAATCGCAACCAGGTTTAATTGACTATTTCGGTGCGGTACCACATTACTATGTGATCCAAACCAGATAAACCCCAGGATCTGGCCAACAAGAATGCATAGAATGCGAAAGTATGAGTCTGATGATGGCAAATACCAGACCTAACCTAGACATATCCGGCGTTATCCTCTAAAATATTAATCGGAACCAGGTATAATTGACTGTTTCAGTGTGGTACCACATTACTACGTGACCCAAACCAGAAAAAACCCAGGATCTGGCCAACAAGTATGCGAAAAATGCGAAAGTATGGGACAGATGATTACAAGTACCAGGCCTAACCCAGACACAACTTGTGTTCCCCCTATAATATTGATCGAAGCCAGCTTTGATTGACTATTTCGGTGTGGTACCACATTACTACGTGATCCAAACCAGAAGAAAACCCAGGATCTGCCCAACAAGTATGCGAGAAATGCGAAAGCAAGAGGATGATGATTGCAATTATCAGACGTAACCCAGGCATAACCGGCGTTATCCTCTAAAATATTAATCGGAAACAGGTATAATTGGCTATTTCGGTGTGGTACCACATAACTACGTGACCCAAACCGGAAAAACCCCAGGATCTGGCAAACAAGTATGTGATGAATACGAAAGTATGAGCTAGATGATGACAAATACCAGAGCTAACCCAGACATAACGGTCGTTATCCTCTAAAATAGAAATCGCAACCAGGTTTAATTGACTATTTCGGTGCGGTACCACATTACTATGTGATCCAAACCAGATAAACCCCAGGATCTGGCCAACAAGAATGCATAGAATGCGAAAGTATGAGGCTGACAATGGCAAATACCAGACCTAGCCTAGACATATCCGGCGTTATCCTCTAAAATATTATTCGGAAACAGGATTAATTGACTGTTCCAGGGTGGTACCACATTACTACGTGATCCAAATCAGCAAAAGCCCAGGATCTGGCCAACAAGTATGCGAGAAATGCGAAAGCAAGAGGATGATGGTTGCAGTTATCAGACGTAACCCAGACCTAACCGTTGTTATCCTTTAAAATATTAATCGGAACCAGGTTTAATTGACTGTTTCGGTGTGGTGCCACATTACTACGTGATCCAAACTAGAAAAAGCCCAGGTTCTGGCCATTCAAGTATGCGAGGAATGCGAAAGTAAGAGACAGATGATGGCAAATTCCAGACCTAACCCAGACATAACCGGCGTTATCCTCTAAAATATTAATCGCAACCAGGTTTAATTGACAGTTTCGGTGCGGTACCACATTACTACGTAATCCTAACGGGGAAAAAACCAGGATCTGGCCAACAACTATTGCGAAGAATGCGAAAGTATGAGTCAGATGATTGCAACTACCAGACCTAACCCAGACATAACCGGCGTTATCCTCTAAAATATTAATCGGAACCAGGTTTAATTGACTGTTTCGGTGTGGTACCACATTACTACGAGATCCAAATCAGAAAAAGCCCAGGATCTGGCCAACAAGTATGTTCGAAAAATGCGAAAGTATGAGGCAGATGATTGCAAATACCAGATCTAACCCAGACCTATCCGGCGTTATCCTCTAAAATATTAATCGGAACCAGGTTTGATTCACTGTTCCAGTGAGGTACCACATGACTACGTGATCCATGTCAGAAAAAGCCCAGGATCTGGCCAACAAGTATGCGAAAAATGCGAAAGTATGAGCTAGATGATGGCAAATAGCGGAACTAACACAGACAAAACCGGCGTTATCCCCTAAAATATTAATCGGAACCAGGTTTAATTGACCCCTTCAGTGTGGTACTACATTACTATGTGATCCAAATCAGCAAAAGCACAGGATCTGACCAATAAGTATGCGAAAAATGCGAAAGTATCAGCTAGATGATGGCAAATAGAATACCTAACCCAGACATAACCGGCGTTATCCTCTGAAATATTAATCGCAACCAGGTTTAATTGACTGTTTCGGTCTGGTAACACATTAGTACGTGATCCAAATTAGGAAAAGCCCACGATCTGGCCAAAAAGTTCGCGAAAAATGCGAAAGTATGAGCCAGATGATGGCAAATAGAAGACCTAACCCAGACATAACCGGCGTTATCCTGTAATATATAAATCGCAACCAGGTTTAATTGACAGTTTCGGTGTGGTACCACAATACTACGTGATCCAAACCAGAAGAAACCCAGGATCTGGCCAACAAGTATGCGAGAAACGTGAAAGTATGAGCTAGATGATGGCAAATACCAGACCTAACCCAGACATAACCGGCGTTGTCCACCAAAATATTAATCGGAACCAGGTTTAATTGACAGTTTCGGTGTGGTACCACATTACTACGTAATCCAAACCGGAAAAACCCCAGGATCTGGCCATTCAAGTATGCGAAAAATGAGAAAGTATGAGCCAGATGATTGCAAATACGAGAACTAGCCCAGACATAACCCGCGTCTTCCTCTAATATATTAATCGGAACCAGGTTTAATTGACTGTTCCAATGTGGTACCACATTACTACGTGATCCAAATCAGCAAAAGCCCAGGATCAGGCCTACAAGTATGCGAAAAATGCGATAGTATGAGCTAGATGATGGCAAATACCAGACCTAACCAAGACATAACATGCGTTATCCTCTAAAATATTAATCGAAACCAGGTTTAATGGACTGTTTCAGTGTGGTACCACATTACTATGTGATCCAAACAAGAAAAATCCCAGGATCTGGCTAAGAAGTATTCGAAGAATGCGAAAGTATGAGTCAGATGATGGCAAATGCCAGACCTAACCCAGACATAACTGGCGCTATCCTCTAAAATATTAATCGGAACCAGGTTTAATTGACAGTTTCAGTGTAGTTCCACATTACTACGTGATCCAAATCAGAAAAAGCCCATGATCTGGCTAAGAAGTATGCGAAGAATGCGAAAGTATGAGTCAGATGATGGCAAATGCCAGACCTAACCCTGGCACAACCGGCGTTATCCTCTAAAATATTAATCGGAACCAGGTATAATTGTCTGTCTCAGTGTAGTACCACATTACTACGAGATCCAAATCAGAAAAAGCCCAGGATCTGGCCATTCAAGTATGCGAAAAATGCGAAAGTATGAGCCAGGTGATTGCAAATGCGAGACCTAACCCAGACATAACCGGCGGTATCCTCTAAAATATTAATCGGAACCTGGTATAATTGTCTGGTACAGTGTAGTACCACATTACTACGAGATCCAAATCAGAAAAAGCCCAGGATCTGGCCATTCAAGTATGCGAAAAATGAGAAAGTATGAGCCAGATGATTGCAAATACGAGAACTAGGCCAGACATAACCGGCGTTATCCTCTAATATATTAATCGGAACCAGGTTTAATTGACTGTTCCAGTGTGGTACCACATTACTACGTGATCCAAATCAGCAAAAGCCCAGGATCTGGCCAACAAGTATGCGAAAAATGCGATAGTATGAGCTAGGTGATGGCAAATACCAGACCTAACCCAGACATAACCGGTGTTATCCTCTAGAATATTAGTCGCAACCAGGTTTAATTGAATATTTCGGTGTGGTACCACATTACCACATAATCCAAAGCGGAAAAAACCCAGGATCTGGCCCAGAAGTATGCGAAAAATGCGAAAGTATGAGCCAGGTGTTTGCAAATACTGGAACTAACCCAGACATAATCGGTGTTATCCTCTAAAATATAAATCGCAACCAGGTTTAATTGACTGTCTCGGTGTGGTACCACACTACTATGTGATCCAAACCAGAAAAAACCCAGGATCCGGCCAACAAGAATGCATAAAATGCGAAAGTATGAGGTAGATGATGGCAAATACCAGACCTAACCCAGACATAACCGGTGTTTCCCCCTAAAATATTGATCGAAACCAGCATTAATTGACTGTTTCGGTTTGGTACCACATTACTACGTGATCCAAATCAGCAAGAGCCCAGAATGTGGCCATCCAAGTATGCGAGGAATGCGAAAGTATGTGCCAGATGATTGCAAATACCAGAACTAACCCCGACATAACCGGAGTTATCCTCTAAAATATTAATCGCAACCAGGTTTAATTGACAGTTTCGGTGCGGTACCACATTACTACGTAATCCTAACGGGGAAAAAACCAGGATCTGGCCAACAACTATTGCGAAGAATGCGAAAGTATGAGTCAGATGATTGCAACTACCAGACCTAACCCAGACATAACCGGCGTTATCCTCTAAAATATTAATCGGAACCAGGTTTAATTGACTGTTTCGGTGTGGTACCACATTACTACGAGATCCAAATCAGAAAAAGCCCAGGATCTGGCCAACAAGTATGTTCGAAAAATGCGAAAGTATGAGGCAGATGATTGCAAATACCAGATCTAACCCAGACCTATCCGGCGTTATCCTCTAAAATATTAATCGGAACCAGGTTTGATTGACTGTTCCAGTGAGGTACCACATGACTACGTGATCCATGTCAGAAAAAGCCCAGGATCTGGCCAACAAGTATGCGAAAAATGCGAAAGTATGAGCTAGATGATGGCAAATAGCGGAACTAACACAGACAAAACCGGCGTTATCCCCTAAAATATTAATCGGAACCAGGTTTAATTGACCCCTTCAGTGTGGTACTACATTACTATGTGATCCAAATCAGCAAAAGCACAGGATCTGACCAACAAGTATGCGAAAAATGCGAAAGTATGAGCTAGATGATGGCAAATAGAATACCTAACCCAGACATAACCGGCGTTATCCTCTGAAATATTAATCGCAACCAGGTTTAATTGACTGTTTCGGTCTGGTAACACATTAGTACGTGATCCAAATTAGGAAAAGTCCACGATCTGGCCAAAAAGTTCGCGAAAAATGCGAAAGTATGAGCCAGATGATGGCAAATAGAAGACCTAACCCAGACATAACCGGCGTTATCCTCTAATATATAAATCGCAACCAGGTTTAATTGACAGTTTCGGTGTGGTACCACAATACTACGTGATCCAAACCAGAAGAAACCCAGGATCTGGCCAACAAGTATGCGAGAAACGCGAAAGTATGAGCTAGATGATGGCAAATACCAGACCTAACCCAGACATAACCGGCGTTATCCACCAAAATATTAATCGGAACCAGGTTTAATTGACAGTTTCGGTGTGGTACCACATTACTACGTAATCCAAACCGGAAAAAACCCAGGATCTGGCCAACAAGTATGCGAAGAATGCGAAAGTATGAGCCAGATGATTGCAAATACTGGAACTAACCTAGACATAACCGGCGTTATCCTCTAAAATATTAATCGGAACCAGGTTTAGTTGACTGTTCCAGTGTGGTACCACATTACTACGTGATCCAAGTCAGAAGAAGCCCGGGATCTGGCCAACAAGTATGCGAAAAATGCGAAAGCATGAGGAAGATGATTGCAATTACCAGACGGAACCCATACCTAACCGGTGTTATCCCCTAGAATGTTGATCGGATCCAGGTTGAATTGACTGTTTCATTGTGGCACCACATTACTACGTGATCCAAATCGGAAAAAGCCCAGGATCTGGTCAACAAGTATAAGAAAAATGCGAAAGCATGAGCCAGATGATTGCAAATACCAGAAATAACCCAGACATAATCAGCGTTATCCTCTAAAATATTAATCGGAACCAGGTTTAATTGACAGTTTCAGTGTAGCACCACATTACTACCTGATCCAAATCAGCAAAAGCCTACGATCTGGCCAACAAGTATGCGAAAAATGCGAAGGTATGAGCTAGATGATTGCAAATACGAGAACTAACCCAGACATAACCAGCGTTATCCACTAAAATATTAATCGGAACCTGGTTTAATTGACTGTTTCGGTGTGGTACCACATTACTGTGTAATAGAACCCCGAATAAGGCCCAGTATTTGTCCAACAAGTATGCGAAAAATGCGAAAGTATGAGACAGATCATGGCAGATACCAGACCAAACCCAGACATACACGGCGTTATCCTTTAAAATATTAATCGCAGCCAGGTTTAATTGACTGCTTCGGTGTGGTACCACATTACTACGTGATCCAAAATAAGAAAAGCCCTCCATCTGGCCAACAAGTACGCGAAAAATGCGAAAGTATGAGCCAGATGATGGCAAATAGTAGACCTAACCCAGACATAACCGGCGTTATCCTCTGAAATATTAATCGCAACCAGGTTTAATAGACTCTTCCGGTGTGATACCACATTACTATGTGATCCAAACCAGAAAAAACCCAGGATCTGTCCAACAAGTATGCGAAAAATGCGAAGGTATGAGCTAAATGATTGCAAATACGAGAACTAACCCAGACATAACCGGCGTTATCCACTAACATATTAATCGGAACCTGGTTTAATTGACTGTTTCGGTGTGGTACCACATTACTATGTAATCGAAACCAGAAAAAGGCCCAGTATTTGTCCAACAAGTATGCGAAAAATGCGAAAGTATGAGCTAGATGATGGCACACACCAGGCCTCCCCAGATATAACCGGCGTGATCATCTAAAATATTAATCGGAACCAGGTTTATTTGACTATTTCAGTGTGGTACCACATTTCTACGTAATCCAAACCGGAAAAAACCCAGGATCTGGCCAACAAGTATGCGAAAAATGCGAAAGTATGAGCTAGATGATGGCAAATACCAGACCTAACCCAGACATAACAGGCGCTATCCTGTAAAATCTTAATCACAACCAGGTTTAATCGACTGTTCCGGTGTGGTACCACATTACTATGTAATCAAACCGGAAAAAACCCAGGGTCTGGCCAACAGGTATGCGAAAAATGCGAGTGTATGGGCCAGATGATTGCAAATACCAGAAATAACCCAGACATAAACAGCGTTATCCTCTAAAATATTAATCGGAACCAGGGTTAATTGACAGTTTCAGTGTAATACCACAATACTACGTGATCCAAACCAGAAAGAACCCAGGATCTGGCCAACAAGTATGCGAAAAATGCGAAAGTATGTGCCAGATGATTCCAAATACTGGAACTAACCCAGACATAACCGGCGTTATCCATTAAAATATTAATCGCAACCAGGTTCAATTCACTGTTTCGGTGTGGTACCACATTGCTACGTGATCCAAATTAGAAAAAACCCAAGGTCTGGCCAACAAGTATGCGGAGAATGCGAAAGTATGAGTCAGATGATGGGAGATACCAGACCTAACCCTGACATAACTGGCGTTATCCTCTAAAATATTAATCGGAACCAGGTTTAATTGACAGTTTCAGTGTAGCACCACATTACTACCTGATCCAAATCAGGAAAAGCCCACGATCTGGCCAACAAGTATGCAAAAATGCGAAAGTATGAGTCAGATGGTTGCAAATACCAGACTTAACCCAGACATAACCAGAGTTATCCTCTAAAATATTAATCGGAACCAGGGTTAATTGACAGTTTCAGTGTAGTACCACAATACTACGTGATCCAAACGAGAAAAGACCCAGGATCTGGCCAACAAGAATGCAAAAAATGCGGAAGTATGAGGCAGATGATGGCAGATACCAGACCTAACCCAGACATAACCGGCGTTATCCTCTAAAGTATTAATCGCAGCCAGGTTTAATTGACTGTTTCGGTGTGGTACCACATTACTACGTGATCCAAACTAGGAAAAGCCCACCATCTGGCCAACAAGTACGCGAAAAATGCGAAAGCATGAGCCAGATGATGGCAAATAGAAGACCTAACCCAGACATAACCGGCGTTATCCTCTGAAATATTAATCGCAACCAGGCTTAATAGACTGTTCCGGTGTGATACCACATTACTATGTGATCCAAACCAGAAAAAACCCAGGATCTGTCCAACAAGTATGCGAAAAATGCGAAAGTATGAGCTAAATGATTGCAAAAACGAGAAGTAACCCAGACATAACTGGCGTTATCCTCTAAAATATTAATCGGAACCAGGTTTAATTAACTGTTTCAGTGTGGTACAACATTGCTACATGATCCAAATCAGGGAAAGCCCAGGATCGGGCCATTCAAGTACGCGAAAACTGCGTAAGTATAAGCTAGATGATGGCACACACCAGACCTCCCCAGATATAACCGGCGTTATCATCTAAAATATTAATCGGAACCAGGTTTATTTGACTATTTCAGTGTGGTACCACATTAATACGTGATCCAAATCAGAAAAAGCCCAGGATCTTGCCATTCAAGTATGCGAAAAATGTGTAAGTATGAGCTAGGAGATGGCAAATACCAGACCTACCCCAGATATAACCGACGATATCCTCTAAAATATTAATCGCGAACTCGTTTAATTGACTGTTTCGGAGTGGTACAACATTCGCGGGGTGATCCCGGTCTGGCCGACTGCCAGTTCGGTTTCCGGGGGGGCCGATCGACTATCGACGCGATAGGTCGTGTGAGGGCCCTCTCGGAGGCGGCCGTCTCCCGGGGAGGGGTGGCATTGGCAATATCCTTGGATATTGCCAATGCCTTTAACACCCTCCCCTGGGAAGAGATAAGGAGGGGACTCGAATATCATCGAGTCCCCCCTTGTCTCAGGGCGGTCGTCGGGGATTATCTCCGCGGCAGGTGGATCGAGTATCCGGGCCGGGATGGTGATATGCGGAGGGAGGTGTACTGCGGTGTTCCGCAGGGGTCGGTCCTCGGGCCACTCCTGTGGAACATCGCGTACGACTCGGTGTTGCGGGCCGGCCTCCCCGACGGCGTCAGCACGGTGTGTTATGCGGATGACACACTGGTGCTGGCCGTCGGGGCGCACTGGGGGAGGGCCATGCGTCGCGCGGAGGAGGGGTCGCAACGCGTCGTCGACCGGATCAGGGGGATGGGGATGACGGTGGCGGTCCATAAGACCGAGGTGATTGCGTTTCATTCACCTCGGCAGGATCCGCCACCCCCTCTGATCCGGGTGGGTGGGGCTGACATCGAGGTGAAGCCCCAGATCAGGTATCTAGGGCTGATCCTCGAGAGCCACTGGCGTTTCGAGGAGCATTTCCGCTGCCTGGTCCCCCGGTTGGAAAGGATGGTTGCGGCTCTGGGCCGGATCCTGCCCAACCTGGGGGGCCCGGCGGGCCGAGTTCGTCGCCTCTATGTGGCAATGGTCCAGTCGGTGGCCCTATACGGGGCCCCCGTCTGGGCGGACGACCTGGCTGCCACCCGGCGCAGCATGACTATGCTGCGTCGGGTGCAGAGGCGCATAGCGCTCAGGGTCGTCCGCGGGTATCGGACCATGTCACATGAGGCGGCGACGGTTCTAGCGGGGATGCCGCCCATGGACCTGCTCGCGCGGTCGCACGCGGTGATGTACCGGCACCGCGTCGACCGTCGCGCGGGGGTGGGGGCGGTCCCGGGCGGGCAGGACCTGCTTGGGGCGATTTGAAGCGCCAGGCCCGGCAGTCCGTGTTGCTCGCGTGGCAGGAGCGGCTGGCTCTGCCAACCGCGGGGCACCGGACTGTCGGGGCTGTTCGGCCACTCCTGAAGGAGTGGCTGGACAGAGGCCATGGCAGCCTCACCTACCGGCTGGCACAGGTGTTTTCCGGGCATGGCAGCTTCGGAAGATACCTGTGCCGGATAGGGAAGGAGCCGACGGCGCGTTGCTGCCACTGCGACGCTGAGCAGGACACGGCGGATAATACCCTGGAGGTATGCCCCGCGTGGGATGGGGAGCGCCGTGTCCTGGTCGGCGTCGTCGGGCGGGATGTCTCGCTGCCGGGCGTGGTGCGCGCCATGCTCGGCAGCGAGGAGAAGTGGAGGGCCGTGGCCTCCTTCTGCGAGAACGTAATGTTGCAGAAGGAGGCCGCGGGGAGGGAGCGCGAGCTTCAGCGGCGCGCTGAAGCTCGCGCTCGTGCGGTGGCCCGAGGTCGTCGCCCGGTCGCGAGGCGTCGCGGGCGGCCGCCTCGGCGTGGCGGATGACCTAGGCTGGGAGGGGGGTCCTGAGGAGACCCTCCTCCCGCCAGGCGGCGCCGGGTCGGACCGGTTGGGGGTAGGAGTGCCTCCCCCTACCGGTGCGACGCAAGGGGAGGCACCCTCGGCGGTCTGGTGCGGTCATGAACGCCCGGCCGCCGAGGGGTGGAAACGGGGTCGCGGGCGGTTGCGAGTTGGGGCTCGCAGCCGCCACTAAACGCGGCCCCGGGACGGATAGCGGCGGGATGGAGTGGCCCCGTCCCGCCTCTATGAGGCAGTGTGTCTACTGGGGGGACCGATTGTCCCCCCGGGGGATGGGCGCGAAAGCGCGGGCACGGGGAGGATACCGGAAGAATGCTTCGAGCGATTCCCGGTATCCTCCCAAAGCGTGCCGAAGGGTCACCGTGGGGTTTTTAGTGGGTAGGTCCCGCGCCTGTCGTTGTACGGGCGCGGAGAATCCCACACACCCCTCCCACCTCTCCCCAAGGAGGTGGGAGGGAGTCTTTCGAAGATTTTCCCCACGACAAAAAAAAAAAAAAAAAAAAAAAAAAAACTCGAATGGCCAGAACCTGGGCTTTTTCCCGTTAGGATTACGTAGTAATGTGGTACCACACCGAAACTGTCAATTAAACCTGGTTCCGATTAATATTTTAGAGGATAACGCTGGTTATGTCTGGGTTAGGTCTCGTATTTGCAATCATCTGGCTCATACTTTCGCATTTTTCGCACACTTGAATGGCCAGATCCTGGGTTTTCTCTGGTTTGGATCACATAGTAATGTGGTACCACACCGAAACAGTCAATTAAACCTGGTTCCGATTAATATTTTAGAGGATAACGCTTGTTATGTCTGGGTTAGGTCTGGTAATTGCCATCATCTAACTCATACTTTCGCATTTTTCGCATACTTGAATGCCCAGATCCTGGGCTCTTGCTGATTTGGATCGCGTAGTAATGTGGTACCAAACCGAAACAGCCAATTAAAGCTTGTTTCGATCACTATTTTAAGGGGAAACACCGGTTATGCCTGGGTTAGGTCTGGTATTTGCCATCATCTGACTCATACTTTCGCATTCTTTGCATACTTGTTGGCCAGATCCTGGGTTTTTGCTGATTTGGATCACGTAGTAATGTGGTACCCCACTGAAACAGACCATTAAACCTGGTTTCGATTATTAGGTTAGAGGATAACGCTGGTTATGTCTGGGTTAGGTCTCGTATTAGCAATCATCTGTCTCATACTTTCGCATTTTTCGCATACTTGAATTGCCAGAACCTGGGCTTTTACTAGTTAGGATCACGTAGTAATGTGGCACCACACAGAAACAGTCAATTAAACCTGGTTCCGATTAATATTTTAGAGGATATCACCGGTTAGGTCTGGGTTACGTCTGATAATTGCAATCATCATCCTCTCGCTTTTGCATTTCTCGCATACTTGTTGGCCAGATCCCGGGCTTTTGCTGATTTGGATCACGTAGTAATGTGATACCACACCGAAACTGCTGACTAAACCTCGTTGCGATTAATATTTCAGAGGTTAACACAGGTTAGGTCTGAGTTACGTCTGATAATTGCAATCATCATCGTTTTGCTTCCGCATTTCTCGCATACTTGTTGGCCAGATCCTGGGTTTTCTCTGATTGGGATTACGTAGTAATGTGGTACCACACAGAAACAGTCAACTAAACCTGGTTCCGATTAATATTTTAGAGGATAACGCTGGTTATGTCTGGGTTAGTTCGAGTATTTGCAATCATCTGCCCCATACTTTCGCATTTTTCGAATACTTGTTGGCCAGATCCTGGGCTTTCTCCGGTTTGGATCACATAGTAATGTGGTACCACACCGAAACAGTCAATTAAACCTGGTTCCGATTAATATTTTAGAGGATAACGCCGGTTATGACTGGGTTAGGTCTGGTATTTGCCATCATCTGACTCATACTTTCGCATTCTTCGCATACTTGTAGGCCAGATCCTGGGTTTTCTCTGATTGGGATTACGCAGTAATGTGGTTCCACACAGAAACAGTCAACTAAACCTGGTTCCGATTAATATTTTAGAGGATAACGCTGGTTATGTCTGGGTTAGTTCGAGTATTTGCAATCATCTGGCCCATACTTTCGCATTTTTCGAATACTTGTTGGCCAGATCCTGGGCTTTCTCCGGTTTGGATCACATAGTAATGTGGTACCACACCGAAACAGTCAATTAAACCTGGTTCCGATTAATATTTTAGAGGATAACGCCGGTTATGACTGGGTTAGGTCTGGTATTTGCCATCATCTGACTCATACTTTCGCATTCTTCGCATACTTGTAGGCCAGATCCTGGGTTTTCTCTGATTGGGATTACGTAGTAATGTGGTACCACACAGAAACAGTCAACTAAACCTGGTTCCGATTAATATTTTAGAGGATAACGCTGGTTATGTCTGGGTTAGTTCGAGTATTTGCAATCATCTGGCCCATACTTTCGCATTTTTCGCATACTTGTTGTCTATATCCTCGGTTTTTTCTGGTTTGGATTACATAGTAATGTGGTACAACACCGAAGCAGTCAATTAAACCTGGTTGCGATTAATATTTTAGAGGATAACGCCGGTTATGTCTGGATTAGGTCTGGTATTTGCCATCATCTGACTCATACTTTCGCATTTTTCGCACACTTGAATGGCCAGATCCTGGGTTTTTTCTGGTTTGGATCACATAGTAATGTGGTACCACACCGAAACAGTCAACTAAACCTGGTTCCGATTAATATTTTAGAGGATAACGCTGGTTATGTCTGGGTTAGTTCGAGTATTTGCAATCATCTGGCCCATACTTTCGCATTCTTCGCATACTTGTTGGCCAGATCCTGAGTTTTCTCCGGTATGGATGACGTAGAAATGTGGTACCTCACCGAAACTGTCAATTAAACCTGGTTGCGATTAATATTTTAGAGGATAACGCTGGTTATGTCGGGGTTAGGTCTCGTATTTGCAATCATCTGGCTCATACTTTCGCATTTTTCGCACACTTGAATGGCCAGATCCTGGGTTTTCTCTGGTTTGGATCACATAGTAATGTGGTACCACACCGAAACAGTCAATTAAACCTGGTTCCGATTAATATTTTAGAGGATAACGCCGGTTATGTCTGGGTTAGGTCTGGTATTTGCCATCATCTAGCTCATACTTTCGCATTTTTCGCATACTTGTTGTCTATATCCTCGGTTTTTTCTGATTGGGATTACGTAGTAATGTGGTACCACACAGAAACAGTCAACTAAACCTGGTTCCGATTAATATTTTAGAGGATAACGCTGGTTATGTCTGGGTTAGTTCGAGTATTTAAAATCATCTGGCCCATACTTTCGCATTTTTCGAATACTTGTTGGCCAGATCCTGGGCTTTTTCTGATTTGGATCTCGTAGTAATGTGGTACCACACCGAAACAGTCAATTAAACCTGGTTGCGATTAATATTTTAGAGGATAACGCCGGTTATGTCTGGATTAGGTCTGGTATTTGCCATCATCTGACTCATACTTTCGCATTCTTCGCATACTTGTTGGCCAGATCCTGGGCTTTTTCTGATTTGGATCTCGTAGTAATGTGGTTCCACACCGAAACAGTCAATTAAACCTGGTTCCGATTAATATTTTAGAGGATAACGCCGGTTATGTCTGGGTTAGGTCTGGTAGTTGCAATCATCTGACTCATACTTTCGCATTCTTCGCAATAGTTGTTGGCCAGATCCTGGTTTTTTTCCCGTTAGGATTACGTAGTAATGTGGTACCGCACCGAAACTGTCAATTAAACCTGGTTGCGATTAATATTTTAAAGGATAACGCCGGTTATGTCTGGGTTAGGTCCGGTATTTGCCATCATCTGACTCATACTTTCGCATTCTTCGCATACTTGTTGGCCAGATCCTGAGTTTTCTCCGGTATGGATGACGTAGAAATGTGGTACCACACCGAAACTGTCAATTAAACCTGGTTGCGATTAATATTTTAGAGGATAACGCTGGTTATGTCGGGGTTAGGTCTCGTATTTGCAATCATCTGGCTCATACTTTCGCATTTTTCGCACACTTGAATGGCCAGATCCTGGGTTTTCTCTGGTTTGGATCACATAGTAATGTGGTACCACACCGAAACAGTCAATTAAACCTGGTTCCGATTAATATTTTAGAGGATAACGCCGGTTATGTCTGGGTTAGGTCTGGTATTTGCCATCATCTAGCTCATACTTTCGCATTTTTCGCATACTTGTTGTCTATATCCTCGGTTTTTTCTGATTGGGATTACGTAGTAATGTGGTACCACACAGAAACAGTCAACTAAACCTGGTTCCGATTAATATTTTAGAGGATAACGCTGGTTATGTCTGGGTTAGTTCGAGTATTTGAAATCATCTGGCCCATACTTTCGCATTTTTCGAATACTTGTTGGCCAGATCCTGGGCTTTTTCTGATTTGGATCTCGTTGTAATGTGGTACCACACCGAAACAGTCAATTAAACCTGGTTCCGATTAATATTTTAGAGGATAACGCTGGTTATGTCTGGGTTAGGTCTCGTATTTGCAATCATCTGGCTCATACTTTCGCATTTTTCGCACACTTGAATGGCCAGATCCTGGGTTTTCTCTGGTTTGGATCACATAGTAATGTGGTTCCACACCAAAACAGTCAATTAAACCTGGTTGCAATTAATATTTTAGAGGATAACTCCGGTTATGTCTGGGTTAGGTCTGGTATTTGCCATCATCTAGCTCATACTTTCGCATTTTTCGCATACTTGTTGTCTATATCCTCGGTTTTTTCTGGTTTGGATTACATAGTAATGTGGTACAACACCGAAGCAGTCAATTAAACCTGGTTGCGATTAATATTTTAGAGGATAACGCCGGTTATGTCTGGGTTAGGTCTGGTATTTGCCATCATCTGACTCATACTTTCGCATTCCTCGCATACTTGAATGGCCAGAACCTGGGCTTTTTCTAGTTTGGCTCACGTAGTAATGTGGCACCACACCGAGACAGACAATTAAACCTGGTTCCGATTAATATTTTAAAGGATAACACCGGTTAGGTCTGGGTTACGTCTGATAGTTGCAATCATCTGAATCATACTTTCGCATTTTTCGCATACTTGTTGGCCAGATCCTGGGCTTTTGCTGATTTGGATCACGTAGTAATGTGGTACCACCCTGGAACTGTCAATTAATCCTGTTTCCGATTAATATTTCAGAGGATAACGCTGGTTATGTCTGCGTTATTTCTGGTATTTGCTATCATCTGGCCCATACATTCGCATTTTTCGCATACCTGTTGTCCAGACGTTGGGATTTTTCTGGTTTGATTACATAGTAATGTGGTACCACACCGAAGCAGTCAATTTTTGCTGGTTCCGATTAATATTTTAGAGGATAACGCCGGTTATGCCTGGGTTAGGTCTGGTATTTGCAATCGTCTTGTTCATACTTTCGCATTTATCACAGACTTGTTTGCCAGATCCTGGGTTTTTTCCGGTTTGGGTCTCGTAGTTATGTGGTACCACACCGAAACAGTCAATTATACCTGGTTCCGATTAATATTTTAGAGGATAACACCGGTTAGGTCTGGGTTACGTCTGATAATTGCAATCATCATCCTCTTGCTTTCGCATTTCTCGCATACTTGTTGGGCAGATCCTGGGTTTTCTTCCGGTTTGGATCACGTAGTAATGTGGTACCACACCGAAATAGTCAATTAAAGCTGGTTCCGAGTAATATTTTAGAGGATAACGCCGGATATGTCTAGGTTAGGTCTGGTATTTGCCATCACCAGCCACATACTTTCGCATTCTATGCATTCTTGTTGGCCAGATCCTGGGGTTTATCTGGTTTGGATCACATAGTAATGTGGTACCGCACCGAAATAGTCAATTAAACCTGGTTGCGATTTCTATTTTACAGGATAACGACGGTTATGTCTGGGTTAGGTCTGGCATTTGTCATCATCTAGCTCATACTTTCGTATTTTTCGCAAACTCGAATGGCCAGAACCTGGGCTTTTTCCCGTTAGGATAACGTAGTAATGAGGTACCACACCGAAACTGTCAATTAAACCTGGTTCCGATTAATATTTTAGAGGATACCGCCGGTTATGTCTGGGTTAGGTCTCGCATTTGCAATCACCTGGCTCATACTTTCGCATTTTTCGCATACTTGAATGGCCAGATCCTGGGCTTTTTCTGATTTGGATCTCGTAGTAATGTGGTACTACACTGAGACAGACAATTATACCTGGTTCCGATTAATATTTTAGAGGATAACGCCGGTTATGTCTGGGTTAGGTCTCGCATTTGCAATCACCTGGCTCATACTTTCGCATTTTTCGCATACTTGAATGGCCAGATCCAGGGCTTTTTCTGATTTGGATCTCGTAGTAATGTGGTACTACACTGAGACAGACAATTATACCTGGTTCCGATTAATATTTTAGAGGATAACGCCGGTTATGTCTGGGTTAGGTCTGGTATTTGCAATCATCTGAATCATACTTTCGCATTTTTCGCATACTTGTTGGCCAGATCCTGGGCTTTTCTGATTTGCATCTCGTAGTAATGTGGTACTACACTGAGACAGACAATTATACCTGGTTCCGATTAATATTTTAGAGGATAACGCCTGTTATGCCTGGGTTAGGTCTGGTATTTGCAATCATCTTGTTCATACTTTCGCATTCATCACATACTTGTTTGCCAGATCCTGGGTTTTTTCCAGTTTGGTTCACGTAGTAATGTGGTACCACACCGAAACAGTCAATTATACCTGGTTCCGATTAATATTTTAGAGGATAACACCAGTTAGGTCTGGGTTACGTCTGATAATTGCAATCATCATCCTCTTGCTTTCGCATTTCTCGCATACTTGTTGGGCAGATCCTGGGTTTTCTTCCGGTTTGGATCACGTAGTAATGTGGTACCACACCGAAATAGTCAATTAAAGCTGGCTTCGGTCAATATTATAGGGGGAACACAAGTTGTGTCTGGGTTAGACCTGGTACTTGTAATCATCTGTCCCATACTTTCACATTTTTCGCATACTTGTTGGCCAGATCCTGGGTTTTTTCTGGTTTGGGTCACGTAGTAATGTGGTACCACACTGAAACAGTCAATTATACCTGGTACCGATTAATATTTTAGACGATAACGCCGGATATGTCTAGGTTAGGTCTGGTATTTGCCATCATCAGCCTCATACTTTCGCATTCTATGCATTCTTGTTGGCCAGATCCTGGGGTTTATCAGGTTTGGATCTCGTAGTAATGTGGTACTACACTGAGACAGACAATTATACCTGGCTCCGATTAATATTTTAGAGGATAACGCCGGTTATGTCTGGTTTAGTTCTAGTATTTGCAATAATCTGGCCCATACTTTCGCATTTTTCGCATACTTGTTGGCCAGATCCTGGGGTTTTCCTGATTTGGATCTCGTAGTAATGTGGTACCACACAGAAACTGTCAATTAAACCTGGTTGCGATTAATATTTTAGAGGATAACGCCGGTTATGTCTGGGTTAGGTCCGGTATTTGCCATCATCTGACTCATACTTTCGCATTCTTCGCATACTTGTTGGCCAGATCCTGAGTTTTCTCCGGTTTCGATGACGTAGAAATGTGGTACCACACCGAAACTGTCAATTAAACCTGGTTGCGATTAATATTTTAGAGGATAACGCTGGTTATGTCTGGGTTAGGTCTCGTATTTGCAATCATCTGGCTCATACTTTCGCATTTTTCGCACACTTGAATGGCCAGATCCTGGGTTTTCTCTGGTTTGGATCACATAGTAATGTGGTACCACACCGAAACAGTCAATTAAACCTGGTTCCGATTAATATTTTAGAGGATAACGCCTGTTATGTCTGGGTTAGGTCTGGTATTTGCCATCATCTGACTCATACTTTCGCATTCTTCGCATACTTGTTGGCCAGATCCTGGGTCTTCTGCGGTTTGGATGACGTAGAAATGTGGTACCACACCGAAACTGTCAACTAAACATGGTTGCGATTAATATTTTAGTGGATAACGCCGGTTATGACTGGGTTAGGTCTGGTATTTGCCATCATCTGACTCATACTTTCGCATTCTTCGCAATAGTTGTTGGCCAGATCCTGGTTTTTCCCCGTTAGGATTACGTAGTAATGTGGTACCGCACCGAAACTGTCAATTAAACCTGGTTGCGATTAATATTTTAGAGGATAACGCCGGTTATGTCTGGGTTAGGTCTGGTATTTGCCATCATCTAGCTCATACTTTCGCATTTTTCGCACACCTGTTGTCTGTATCCTCGGTTTTTTCTGATTGGGATTACGTAATAATGTGGTACCACACAGAAACAGTCAACTAAACCTGGTTGCGATTAATATTTTAGAGGATAACGCTGGTTATGTCTGGGTTATGTCTCGTATTTGCAATCATCTGGCTCATACTTTCGCATTTTTCGCACACTTGAATGGCCAGATCCTGGGTTTTCTCTGGATTGGATCACATAGTAATGTGGTACCACACCGAAACAGTCAATTAAACCTGGTTCCGATTAATATTTTAGAGGATAAATGGCGGTTATGTCTGGGTTAGGTCTGGTATTTGCCATCATCTAGCTCATACTTTCGCATTCATCACATACTTGTTTGCCAGATCCTGGGTTTTTTCCAGTCTGGTTCACGTAGTAATGTGGTACCACACCGAAACAGTCAATTATACCTGGTTCTGATTAATATTTTAGAGGATAACACCAGTTAGGTCTGGGTTACATCTGATAATTGCAATCATCATCCTCCTGCTTTCGCATTTCTCGCATACTTGTTGGGCAGATCCTGGGTTTTCTTCAGGTTTGGATCACGTAGTAATGTGGTACCACACCGAAATAGTCAATTAAAGCTGGCTTCGATCAATATTATAGGGGGAACACAAGTTGTGTCTGGGTTAGGCCTGGTACTTGTAATCATCTGTCCCATACTTTCGCATTTTTCGCATACTTGTTGGCCAGAACCTGGGTTTTTTCTGGTTTGGGTCACGTAGTAATGTGGTACCACACTGAAACAGTCTATTATACCTGGTTCCGATTAATATTTTAGAGGATAACGCCGGATATGTCTAGGTTAGGTCTGGTATTTGCCATCATCAGCCTCATACTTTCGCATTCTTCGCATACTTGTAGGCCAGATCCTGGGTTTTCTCTGATTGGGATTACGCAGTAATGTGGTTCCACACAGAAACAGTCAACTAAACCTGGTTCCGATTAATATTTTAGAGGATAACGCTGGTTATGTCTGGGTTAGTTCGAGTATTTGCAATCATCTGGCCCATACTTTCGCATTTTTCGAATACTTGTTGGCCAGATCCTGGGCTTTCTCCGGTTTGGATCACATAGTAATGTGGTACCACACCGAAACAGTCAATTAAACCTGGTTCCGATTAATATTTTAGAGGATAACGCCGGTTATGACTGGGTTAGGTCTGGTATTTGCCATCATCTGACTCATACTTTCGCATTCTTCGCATACTTGTAGGCCAGATCCTGGGTTTTCTCTGATTGGGATTACGTAGTAATGTGGTACCACACAGAAACAGTCAACTAAACCTGGTTCCGATTAATATTTTAGAGGATAACGCTGGTTATGTCTGGGTTAGTTCGAGTATTTGCAATCATCTGGCCCATACTTTCGCATTTTTCGCATACTTGTTGTCTATATCCTCGGTTTTTTCTGGTTTGGATTACATAGTAATGTGGTACAACACCGAAGCAGTCAATTAAACCTGGTTGCGATTAACATTTTAGAGGATAACGCCGGTTATGTCTGGATTAGGTCTGGTATTTGCCATCATCTGACTCATACTTTCGCATTTTTCGCACACTTGAATGGCCAGATCCTGGGTTTTTTCTGGTTTGGATCACATAGTAATGTGGTACCACACCGAAACAGTCAACTAAACCTGGTTCCGATTAATATTTTAGAGGATAACGCTGGTTATGTCTGGGTTAGTTCGAGTATTTGCAATCATCTGGCCCATACTTTCGCATTCTTCGCATACTTGTTGGCCAGATCCTGAGTTTTCTCCGGTATGGATGACGTAGAAATGTGGTACCTCACCGAAACTGTCAATTAAACCTGGTTGCGATTAATATTTTAGAGGATAACGCTGGTTATGTCGGGGTTAGGTCTCGTATTTGCAATCATCTGGCTCATACTTTCGCATTTTTCGCACACTTGAATGGCCAGATCCTGGGTTTTCTCTGGTTTGGATCACATAGTAATGTGGTACCACACCGAAACAGTCAATTAAACCTGGTTCCGATTAATATTTTAGAGGATAACGCCGGTTATGTCTGGGTTAGGTCTGGTATTTGCCATCATCTAGCTCATACTTTCGCATTTTTCGCATACTTGTTGTCTATATCCTCGGTTTTTTCTGATTGGGATTACGTAGTAATGTGGTACCACACAGAAACAGTCAACTAAACCTGGTTCCGATTAATATTTTAGAGGATAACGCTGGTTATGTCTGGGTTAGTTCGAGTATTTAAAATCATCTGGCCCATACTTTCGCATTTTTCGAATACTTGTTGGCCAGATCCTGGGCTTTTTCTGATTTGGATCTCGTAGTAATGTGGTACCACACCGAAACAGTCAATTAAACCTGGTTGCGATTAATATTTTAGAGGATAACGCCGGTTATGTCTGGATTAGGTCTGGTATTTGCCATCATCTGACTCATACTTTCGCATTCTTCGCATACTTGTTGGCCAGATCCTGGGCTTTTTCTGATTTGGATCTCGTAGTAATGTGGTTCCACACCGAAACAGTCAATTAAACCTGGTTCCGATTAATATTTTAGAGGATAACGCCGGTTATGTCTGGGTTAGGTCTGGTAGTTGCAATCATCTGACTCATACTTTCGCATTCTTCGCAATAGTTGTTGGCCAGATCCTGGTTTTTTTCCCGTTAGGATTACGTAGTAATGTGGTACCGCACCGAAACTGTCAATTAAACCTGGTTGCGATTAATATTTTAAAGGATAACGCCGGTTATGTCTGGGTTAGGTCCGGTATTTGCCATCATCTGACTCATACTTTCGCATTCTTCGCATACTTGTTGGCCAGATCCTGAGTTTTCTCCGGTATGGATGACGTAGAAATGTGGTACCACACCGAAACTGTCAATTAAACCTGGTTGCGATTAATATTTTAGAGGATAACGCTGGTTATGTCGGGGTTAGGTCTCGTATTTGCAATCATCTGGCTCATACTTTCGCATTTTTCGCACACTTGAATGGCCAGATCCTGGGTTTTCTCTGGTTTGGATCACATAGTAATGTGGTACCACACCGAAACAGTCAATTAAACCTGGTTCCGATTAATATTTTAGAGGATAACGCCGGTTATGTCTGGGTTAGGTCTGGTATTTGCCATCATCTAGCTCATACTTTCGCATTTTTCGCATACTTGTTGTCTATATCCTCGGTTTTTTCTGATTGGGATTACGTAGTAATGTGGTACCACACAGAAACAGTCAACTAAACCTGGTTCCGATTAATATTTTAGAGGATAACGCTGGTTATGTCTGGGTTAGTTCGAGTATTTGAAATCATCTGGCCCATACTTTCGCATTTTTCGAATACTTGTTGGCCAGATTCTGGGCTTTTTCTGATTTGGATCTCGTTGTAATGTGGTACCACACCGAAACAGTCAATTAAACCTGGTTCCGATTAATATTTTAGAGGATAACGCTGGTTATGTCTGGGTTAGGTCTCGTATTTGCAATCATCTGGCTCATACTTTCGCATTTTTCGCACACTTGAATGGCCAGATCCTGGGTTTTCTCTGGTTTGGATCACATAGTAATGTGGTTCCACACCAAAACAGTCAATTAAACCTGGTTGCAATTAATATTTTAGAGGATAACTCCGGTTATATCTGGGTTAGGTCTGGTATTTGCCATCATCTAGCTCATACTTTCGCATTTTTCGCATACTTGTTGTCTATATCCTCGGTTTTTTCTGGTTTGGATTACATAGTAATGTGGTACAACACCGAAGCAGTCAATTAAACCTGGTTGCGATTAATATTTTAGAGGATAACGCCGGTTATGTCTGGGTTAGGTCTGGTATTTGCCATCATCTGACTCATACTTTCGCATTCCTCGCATACTTGAATGGCCAGAACCTGGGCTTTTTCTAGTTTGGCTCACGTAGTAATGTGGCACCACACCGAGACAGACAATTAAACCTGGTTCCGATTAATATTTTAAAGGATAACACCGGTTAGGTCTGGGTTACGTCTGATAGTTGCAATCATCTGAATCATACTTTCGCATTTTTCGCATACTTGTTGGCCAGATCCTGGGCTTTTGCTGATTTGGATCACGTAGTAATGTGGTACCACCCTGGAACTGTCAATTAATCCTGTTTCCGATTAATATTTTAAAGGATAACACCGGTTAGGTCTGGGTTACGTCTGATAGTTGCAATCATCTGAATCATACTTTCGCATTTCTCGCATACTTGTTGGGCAGATCCTGGGTTTTCTTCCGGTTTGGATCACGTAGTAATGTGGTACCACACCGAAATAGTCAATTAAAGCTGGTTCCGAGTAATATTTTAGAGGATAACGCCGGATATGTCTAGGTTAGGTCTGGTATTTGCCATCACCAGCCACATACTTTCGCATTCTATGCATTCTTGTTGGCCAGATCCTGGGGTTTATCTGGTTTGGATCACATAGTAATGTGGTACCGCACCGAAATAGTCAATTAAACCTGGTTGCGATTTCTATTTTACAGGATAACGACGGTTATGTCTGGGTTAGGTCTGGCATTTGTCATCATCTAGCTCATACTTTCGTATTTTTCGCAAACTCGAATGGCCAGAACCTGGGCTTTTTCCCGTTAGGATAACGTAGTAATGAGGTACCACACCGAAACTGTCAATTAAACCTGGTTCCGATTAATATTTTAGAGGATACCGCCGGTTATGTCTGGGTTAGGTCTCGCATTTGCAATCACCTGGCTCATACTTTCGCATTTTTCGCATACTTGAATGGCCAGATCCTGGGCTTTTTCTGATTTGGATCTCGTAGTAATGTGGTACTACACTGAGACAGACAATTATACCTGGTTCCGATTAATATTTTAGAGGATAACGCCGGTTATGTCTGGGTTAGGTCTCGCATTTGCAATCACCTGGCTCATACTTTCGCATTTTTCGCATACTTGAATGGCCAGATCCAGGGCTTTTTCTGATTTGGATCTCGTAGTAATGTGGTACTACACTGAGACAGACAATTATACCTGGTTCCGATTAATATTTTAGAGGATAACGCCGGTTATGTCTGGGTTAGGTCTGGTATTTGCAATCATCTGAATCATACTTTCGCATTTTTCGCATACTTGTTGGCCAGATCCTGGGCTTTTCTGATTTGCATCTCGTAGTAATGTGGTACTACACTGAGACAGACAATTATACCTGGTTCCGATTAATATTTTAGAGGATAACGCCTGTTATGCCTGGGTTAGGTCTGGTATTTGCAATCATCTTGTTCATACTTTCGCATTCATCACATACTTGTTTGCCAGATCCTGGGTTTTTTCCAGTTTGGTTCACGTAGTAATGTGGTACCACACCGAAACAGTCAATTATACCTGGTTCCGATTAATATTTTAGAGGATAACACCAGTTAGGTCTGGGTTACGTCTGATAATTGCAATCATCATCCTCTTGCTTTCGCATTTCTCGCATACTTGTTGGGCAGATCCTGGGTTTTCTTCCGGTTTGGATCACGTAGTAATGTGGTACCACACCGAAATAGTCAATTAAAGCTGGCTTCGGTCAATATTATAGGGGGAACACAAGTTGTGTCTGGGTTAGACCTGGTACTTGTAATCATCTGTCCCATACTTTCACATTTTTCGCATACTTGTTGGCCAGATCCTGGGTTTTTTCTGGTTTGGGTCACGTAGTAATGTGGTACCACACTGAAACAGTCAATTATACCTGGTACCGATTAATATTTTAGACGATAACGCCGGATATGTCTAGGTTAGGTCTGGTATTTGCCATCATCAGCCTCATACTTTCGCATTCTATGCATTCTTGTTGGCCAGATCCTGGGGTTTATCAGGTTTGGATCTCGTAGTAATGTGGTACTACACTGAGACAGACAATTATACCTGGCTCCGATTAATATTTTAGAGGATAACGCCGGTTATGTCTGGTTTAGTTCTAGTATTTGCAATCATCTGGCCCATACTTTCGCATGTTTCGCATACTTGTTGGCCAGATCCTGGGGTTTTCCTGATTTGGATCTCGTAGTAATGTGGTACCACACAGAAACTGTCAATTAAACCTGGTTGCGATTAATATTTTAGAGGATAACGCCGGTTATGTCTGGGTTAGGTCCGGTATTTGCCATCATCTGACTCATACTTTCGCATTCTTCGCATACTTGTTGGCCAGATCCTGAGTTTTCTCCGGTTTCGATGACGTAGAAATGTGGTACCACACCGAAACTGTCAATTAAACCTGGTTGCGATTAATATTTTAGAGGATAACGCTGGTTATGTCTGGGTTAGGTCTCGTATTTGCAATCATCTGGCTCATACTTTCGCATTTTTCGCACACTTGAATGGCCAGATCCTGGGTTTTCTCTGGTTTGGATCACATAGTAATGTGGTACCACACCGAAACAGTCAATTAAACCTGGTTCCGATTAATATTTTAGAGGATAACGCCTGTTATGTCTGGGTTAGGTCTGGTATTTGCCATCATCTGACTCATACTTTCGCATTCTTCGCATACTTGTTGGCCAGATCCTGGGTCTTCTGCGGTTTGGATGACGTAGAAATGTGGTACCACACCGAAACTGTCAACTAAACGTGGTTGCGATTAATATTTTAGTGGATAACGCCGGTTATGACTGGGTTAGGTCTGGTATTTGCCATCATCTGACTCATACTTTCGCATTCTTCGCAATAGTTGTTGGCCAGATCCTGGTTTTTCCCCGTTAGGATTACGTAGTAATGTGGTACCGCACCGAAACTGTCAATTAAACCTGGTTGCGATTAATATTTTAGAGGATAACGCCGGTTATGTCTGGGTTAGGTCTGGTATTTGCCATCATCTAGCTCATACTTTCGCATTTTTCGCACACTTGTTGTCTGTATCCTCGGTTTTTTCTGATTGGGATTACGTAGTAATGTGGTACCACACAGAAACAGTCAACTAAACCTGGTTGCGATTAATATTTTAGAGGATAACGCTGGTTATGTCTGGGTTATGTCTCGTATTTGCAATCATCTGGCTCATACTTTCGCATTTTTCGCACACTTGAATGGCCAGATCCTGGGTTTTCTCTGGATTGGATCACATAGTAATGTGGTACCACACCGAAACAGTCAATTAAACCTGGTTCCGATTAATATTTTAGAGGATAAATGGCGGTTATGTCTGGGTTAGGTCTGGTATTTGCCATCATCTAGCTCATACTTTCGCATTCATCACATACTTGTTTGCCAGATCCTGGGTTTTTTCCAGTCTGGTTCACGTAGTAATGTGGTACCACACCGAAACAGTCAATTATACCTGGTTCTGATTAATATTTTAGAGGATAACACCAGTTAGGTCTGGGTTACATCTGATAATTGCAATCATCATCCTCCTGCTTTCGCATTTCTCGCATACTTGTTGGGCAGATCCTGGGTTTTCTTCTGGTTTGGATCACGTAGTAATGTGGTACCACACCGAAATAGTCAATTAAAGCTGGCTTCGATCAATATTATAGGGGGAACACAAGTTGTGTCTGGGTTAGGCCTGGTACTTGTAATCATCTGTCCCATACTTTCGCATTTTTCGCATACTTGTTGGCCAGAACCTGGGTTTTTTCTGGTTTGGGTCACGTAGTAATGTGGTACCACACTGAAACAGTCTATTATACCTGGTTCCGATTAATATTTTAGAGGATAACGCCGGATATGTCTAGGTTAGGTCTGGTATTTGCCATCATCAGCCTCATACTTTCGCATTTTTCACATACTTGTTGGCCAGATCCTGGGCTTTTCTGATTTGCATCTCGTAGTAATGTGGTACTACACTGAGACAGACAATTATACCTGGTTCCGATTAATATTTTAGAGGATAACGCCTGTTATGCCTGGGTTAGGTCTGGTATTTGCAATCATCTTGTTCATACTTTCGCATTTTTCGCATACTTGTTGGCCAGATCCTGGGGTTTATCTGGTTTGGATCTCGTAGTAATGTGGTACTACACTGAGACAGACAATTATACCTGGTTCCGATTAATATTTTAGAGGATAACGCCGGTTATGTCTGGGTTAGGTCTGGTATTTGCAATCATCTGAATCATACTTTCGCATTTTTCACATACTTGTTGGCCAGATCCTGGGCTTTTCTGATTTGCATCTCGTAGTAATGTGGTACTACACTGAGACAGACAATTATACCTGGTTCCGATTAATATTTTAGAGGATAACGCCTGTTATGCCTGGGTTAGGTCTGGTATTTGCAATCATCTTGTTCATACTTTCGCATTCATCACATACTTGTTTGCCAGATCCTGGGTTTTTTCCAGTTTGGTTCACGTAGTAATGTGGTACCACACCGAAACAGTCAATTATACCTGGTTCCGATTAATATTTTAGAGGATAACACCGGTTAGGTCTGGGTTACGTCTGATAATTGCAATCATCATCCTCTTGCTTTCGCATTTCTCGCATACTTGTTGGGCAGATCCTGGGTTTTCTTCCGGTTTGGATCACGTAGTAATGTGGTACCACACCGAAATAGTCAATTAAAGCTGGCTTCGGTCAATATTATAGGGGGAACACAAGTTGTGTCTGGGTTAGACCTGGTACTTGTAATCATCTGTCCCATACTTTCACATTTTTCGCATACTTGTTGGCCAGATCCTGGGTTTTTTCTGGTTTGGGTCACGTAGTAATGTGGTACCACACTGAAACAGTCGATTAAACCTGGTCTCGATCATTATTTAAGAGGATAACGCATGTTAGGTATAGGTTAGGCCTTGGATTTGCCCTCATCAGACTCATACTTTCGCATTCTTCTCATACTTGTTGAACAGAACCTGGGTTTTTTCTGGTTTGGATCAGGCAGTTATGTGGGACCACACTGAAACAGACCATTAAACCTGGTTTTGATCAATATTTTAGAGGATAACACATGTTAGGTCTAGGTTAGGCCTGGGATTCGCACTGATCAGGCTCATAGTTTCGCATATTTCTCATACTTGTTGAACAGATCGATGGTTTTTTCTGCTTTGGATCACGTCGTAAAGCGGTACCACACTGATACAGACAATCAAACCTGGTTTCGATCAATATTTTAGAGGATAACACATGTTAGGTCAGTGTTAGGTCTGGGGTTTTGCTTTCATCAGGATCATACTTTCGCAGTTTTAACATACATGTTGACCTGATCGAGGGTTTTTTCTGGTTTGGATTACGTAGTAATGTGGTACCACACTGAAACAGTCAATTCAACCTGGTCTCGAAAAATATTTTAGAGGATAACGCATGTTAGGTCTGGGCTAGGTGTGTAATTTGCCCTCAAGAGGCACATCCTTTCGCAAATTTCTCATACTTGTAGGCCAGATCCTGGGCTTTTTCTGGTTTGGATCACGTAGTTATGTAGGACCATACTGAAACAGTCGATTAAACCTGGTTTCGATCAATATTTTAGAGGATAACGCATGTTAGGTCTGGGTTAGGTGTGTGATTTGCCCTCAGGAGGCTCATCCTTTCGCAAATTTCTCATACTTGTAGGCCAGATCCTGGGCTTTTTCTGGTTTGGATCACGTAGTTATGTGGGACCACACTGAAACAGTCGATTAAACCTGGTTTCGATCAATACTTTAGAGGATAACACATGTTAGGTCAGTGTTAGGTCTGGGATTTGCTCTCATCAGGCTCATACTTTCGCATATCTCTCATTCTTTTTGGCCAGATCCTGGGCTTTCACTTGTTTGCACCACGTGGTAATGTGGTTCCACACTGAAACAGTCCATTAAACCTGGATTCGATCAATATTTTAGAGGATAACACATGTTAGGTCAGTGTTAGGTCTGGGGTTTTGCTTTCATCAGGGTCATATTTTCGCAGTTTTAACATACATGTTGACCTGATCGAGCGTTTTTACTGGTTTGGACCACGTAGTAATGTGGTACCACACTGATACTTTTGATTAAACCTGACCGCGGCCAATATTTACGACGATAACGCATGTTAGGTCAAGGTTAGGTCTGGGATTTGCTCTCATCAGGCTCATACTTTCGCATATTTCTCATTCTTGTTGGCCAGATCCTGGGCTTTCACTGGTTTGGATCACGTAGTAATGTGGTACCACACTGAAACAGTCAATTCAACCTGGTCTCGATAAATATTTTAGAGGATGACGCATGTTAGATCTGGGGTTAGGTTTAGGATTTGACCTGATCGAGCGTTTTTACTGGTTTGGACCACGTAGTAATGTGGTACCACACTGATACTTTTGATTAAACCTGACCGCGGCCAATATTTAAGACGATAACGCATGTTAGGTCAAGGTTAGTTCTGGGATTTGCTCTCATGAGGCTCATACTTTCGCATATTTCTCATACTTGTTGGCCAGATCCTGGGCTTTCACTGGTTTGGATCACGCAGTAATGTGGTACCACACTGAAACAGTCGACTAAACCTGGTCTCGATCAATATTTTAGAGGATAACACATGTTAGGTCAGTGTTAGGTCTGGGGTTTTGCTTTCATCAGGGTCATATTTTCGCAGTTTTGACATACATGTTGACCTGATCGAGCGTTTTTACTGGTTTAGACCACGTAGTTATGTGGTACCACACTGAAACTTTTGATTAAACCTGACATCGACCAATATTTTAGAGGATAACACATGTTAGGTCTAGGTTAGGTCTGGGATTTGCACTGATCAGGCTCATACTTTCGCATATTTCTCATACTGGATGGCCAGATTCTGGGATTTTTTTGTATTGGATCACGTAGTAATGTGGTAACACACTGAAACAGTCCATTAAACCTGGTCTCGATCAATATTTTAGAGGATGACACATGTTAGATCAGTGTTAGGTCTGGGGTTTTGCTTTCATCAGGGTCATATTTTCGCAGTTTTAACATACATGTTGACCTGATCGAGCGTTTTTACTGGTTTAGACCATGTAGTTATGTGGTATCACACTGGAACTTTTGATTAAACCTGACCTCGACCAATATTTAAGACGATAACGCACGTTAGGTCAAGGTTAGGTCTGGGTTTTGCTCTCATCAGGCTCATACTTTCGCATATTTCTCATTCTTGTTGGCCAGATCCTGGGCTTTCACTGGTTTGGATCACGTAGTAATGTGATACCACACTGAAACAGTCAATTCAACCTGGTCTCGATAAATAATTTAGAGGATAACACATGTTAGGTCAGTGTTAGATCTGGTGTTTTGCTTTCATCAGGGTCATATTTTCGCAGTTTTAACATACATGTTGACCTGATCGAGCGTTTTTACTGGTTTGGACCACGTAGTTATGTGGTACCACACTGAAACTTTTGATTAAACCTGACCTCGACCAATATTTAAGACGATAACGCATGTTAGGTCTGGGTTAGGTCTAGGATTTGCCCTCATGAGGCTCATACTTTCGCAAATTTCTCATACTTGTAGGCCAGATCCTGGGCTTTTTCTGGTTTGGATCACGTAGTTATGTGGGACCACATTGAAATAGTCGATTAAACCTGGTCTCGATCGATATTTTAGAGGATAACGAATGTTAGGTCTAGGTAAGGTGTGGGATTTGCTCTCATCAGGCTCATACTTTCACATATTTCCCATTCTAGTCGGCCAGATCCTGGGCTTTCACTGGTTTGCACCGCGTAGTAATGTGGTACCACACTGAAACAGTCGATTAAACCCAGTTTCGATCAACATCCTACAGGATAGCGCATGTTTGGTCTAGGTTAGGTCTGGGATTTGCCCTCATCAGGGTCATACTTTCGCAGTTTTAACATACATGTTGACCTGGTCGAGTGTTTTTTTCTGGTTTGGATCACGTTGAAATGCGGTACCACACTGAAACAGTCGATTAAACCCAGTTTCGATCAATATTTTGAAGGATAACACGTGTTAGGTCTAGGTTAGGTCTGGGATTTGCACTGATCAGGCTCATACTTTCGCATATTTCTCATACTTGATGGCCAGATTCTGGGAATTTTTTGGATTGGATCACGTAGTAATGTGGTAACACACTGAAACAGTCCATTAAACCTGGCTTCGATCAATATTTTAGAGGATAACGCATGTTAGGTCTAGGTTATGTCTGGGGATTTGCTCTCATCAGGTTCATACTTTCGCATATTTCTCATTCTTGTTGGCCAGATCCTGGGCTTTCACTGGTTTGGATCACGTAGTAATGTGGTACCACACTGAAACAGTCAATTCAACCTGGTCTCGATAGATATTTTAGAGGGTAACGCATGTTAGGTCTGGGTTAGGTCTAGGATTTGCCCTGATGCGGCTCATACTTTCGCATATTTCTCATACTTGTTGGCCAGATCCTGGGCTTTCACTGGTTTGGATCACGCAGTAATGTGGTACCACACTGAAACTGTCGATTAAACCATGTTTCGATCAATATTTTAGATGTTAACGCATGTTGACTAGATTAGGTCTAGGATTTGCCCCCATCTGGGTCATACTTTCGCATATTTCTCATACTTGTTGGCCTGATCCTGGGATTTCACTGGTTTGCACCACGTAGTAATGTGGTACCCCACTGAAACAGTCGATTAAACCCAGTTTCGATCAACATCCTAGAGGATAGCGCATGTTAGGTCTAGGTTAGGATTGGGATTTACCCTCATCAGGGTCATACTTTCGCAGTTTTAACATACATGTTGACCTGGTCGAGGGTTTTTTTCGGGTTTGGATCACGTTGAAATGCGCTACCACACTGCAACAGTCAATTAAGCCTGGTTTCGACCAATATTTAAGAGGATAACGCATGTTAGGTCCAGGTTAGGCCTTGGATTTGCCCCCATCAGGCTCATACTTTCGCATTCTTCACATACTTGTTGAACAGAACCTGGGTTTTTTCTGGTTTGGATCAGGTGGTAATATGGTACCACACTGATACAGACCATTAAACCTGGTTTTGATCAATATTTTAGAGGATAACACATCTTAGGTCTAGGTTAGGTCTGGGATTTGCACTGATCAGGCTCATACTTTCGCATATTTCTCATTCTTGTTGGCCAGATCCTGGGCTTCCACTGGTTTGGATCACGCAGTAATGTGGTACCACACTGAAACAGTCGACTAAACCTGGTCTCGATCAATATTTTAGAGGATAACACATGTTAGGTCAGTGTTAGGTCTGGGGTTTTGCTTTCATCAGGGTCATATTTTCGCAGTTTTAACATACATGTTGACCTGATCGAGCGTTTTTACTGGTTTAGACCACGTAGTTATGTGGTACCACACTGAAACTTTTGATTAAACCTGACATCGACCTATATTTTAGAGGATAACACATGTTAGGTCTAGGTTAGGTCTGGGATTTGCACTGATCAGGCCCATACTTTCGCATATTTCTCATACTGGATGGCCAGATTCTGGGATTTTTTTGTATTGGATCACGTAGTAATGTGGTAACACACTGAAACAGTCCATTAAACCTGGTCTCGATCAATATTTTAGAGGATGACACATGTTAGATCAGTGTTAGGTCTGGGGTTTTGCTTTCATCAGGGTCATATTTTCGCAGTTTTAACATACATGTTGACCTGATCGAGCGTTTTTACTGGTTTAGACCATGTAGTTATGTGGTATCACACTGAAACTTTTGATTAAACCTGACCTCGACCAATATTTAAGACGATAACGCACGTTAGGTCAAGGTTAGGTCTGGGTTTTGCTCTCATCAGGCTCATACTTTCGCATATTTCTCATTCTTGTTAGCCAGATCCTGGGCTTTCACTGGTTTGGATCACGTAGTAATGTGATAACACACTGAAACAGTCAATTCAACCTGGTCTCGATAAATAATTTAGAGGATAACACATGTTAGGTCAGTGTTAGATCTGGTGTTTTGCTTTCATCAGGGTCATATTTTCGCAGTTTTAACATACATGTTGACCTGATCGAGCGTTTTTACTGGTTTGGACCACGTAGTTATGTGGTACCACACTGAAACTTTTGATTAAACCTGACCTCGACCAATATTTAAGACGATAACGCATGTTAGGTCTGGGTTAGGTCTAGGATTTGCCCTCATGCGGCTCATACTTTCGCATATTTCTCATACTTGTTGGCCAGATCCTGGGCTTTCACTGGTTTGGATCACGCAGTAATGTGGTACCACACTGAAACAGTCGCCTAAACCTGGTCTCGATCAATATTTTAGAGGATAACGCATGTTAGGTCTAGGTAAGGTGAGGGATTTGCTCTCATCAGGCTCATACTTTCACATATTTCCCATTCTTGTTGGCCAGATCCTGGGCTTTCACTGGTTTGCACCACGTAGTAATGTGGTACCCCACTGAAACAGTCGATTAAACCCAGTTTCGATCAACATCCTAGAGGATAGCGCATGTTAGGTCTAGGTTAGGATTGGGATTTACCCTCATCAGGGTCATACTTTCGCAGTTTTAACATACATGTTGACCTGGTCGAGGGTTTTTTTCGGGTTTGGATCACGTTGAAATGCGCTACCACACTGCAACAGTCAATTAAGCCTGGTTTCGACCAATATTTAAGAGGATAACGCATGTTAGGTCCAGGTTAGGCCATGGATTTGCCCCCATCAGGCTCATACTTTCGCATTCTTCACATACTTGTTGAACAGAACCTGGGTTTTTTCTGGTTTGGAGCAGGTGGTAATATGGTACCACACTGATACAGACCATTAAACCTGGTTTTGATCAATATTTTAGAGCATAACACATCTTAGGTCTAGGTTAGGTCTGGGATTTGCACTGATCAGGCTCATACTTTCGCATATTTCTCATTCTTGTTGGCCAGATCCTGGGCTTCCACTGGTTTGGTTCACGCAGTAATGTGGTACCACACTGAAACAGTCGACTAAACCTGGTTTCGATTAATATTTTAGAGGATAACACATGTTAGGTCAGTGTTAGGTCTGGGATTTGCCCTCATCAGGGTCTTACTTTCGCAGTTTAACATACATGTTGACCTGATCCAGGGTTTTTTCTGGTTTGGATCAGGTGGTAATGTGGTACCACACTGAAACAGACCATTAAACCTGGGTTTGATCAATATTTTAAAGGATAACACATGTTAGGTCTAGGTTAGGTCTGAGATTTGCACAGATCAGGCTCTTCGCATATTTCTCATACTTGATGGCCAGATTCTGGGAATTTTTTGGATTGGATCACGTAGTAATGTGGTAACACACTGAAACAGCCCATTAAACCTGGCTTCGACCAATATTTTAGAGGATAACGCATGTTAGGTCTAGGTTATGTCTGGGGATTTGCTCTCATCAGGCTCATACTTTCGCATATTTCTCATTCTCGTTGGCCAGATCCTGTGCTTCCACTGGTTTGGATCACGCAGTAATGTGGTACCACACTGAATCAGTCGATTAAACCCAGTTTCGATCAACATCCTACAGGATAGCGCATGTTAGGTCTAGGTTAGGATTGGGATTTACCCTCATCAGGGTCATACTTTCGCAGTTTTAACATACATGTTGACCTGATCGAGGGTTTTTTCTGGTTTGGATCAGGTGGTAATGTAGTACCACACTGAAACAGTCGACTAAACCTGGTTTCGATCAATATTTTAGAGGATAACACATGTTAGGTCAGTGTTAGGTCTGGGGTTTTGCTTTCATCAGGGTCATATTTTCGCAGTTTTAACATACATGTTGACCTGATCGAGCGTTTTTACTGGTTTGGACCACGTAGTTATGTGGTACCACACTGAAACTTTTGATTAAACCTGACCGCGACCAATATTTAAGACGATAACGCATGTTAGGTCAAGGTTAGGTGTGGGATTTGCTCTCATCAGACTCATACTTTCGCATATTTCTCATTCTTGTTGGCCAGATCCTGGGCTTTCACTGGTTTGGATCACGTAGTTATGGGGTACCACACTGAAACTTTTGATTAAACCTGACCTCGACCAATATTTAAGACGGTAACGCATGTTAGGTCAAGGTTAGGTGTGGGATTTGCTCTCATCAGGCTCATACTTTCGCATATTTCTCATTCTTGTTGGCCAGATCCTGGGCTTTCACTGGTTTGGATCACGTAGTTATGTGGTACCACACTGAAACTTTTGATTAAACCTGACCTCGACCAATATTTAAGACGATAACGCATGTTAGGTCAAGGTTATGTCTGGGATTTGCTCTCATCAGGCTCATACTTTCGCCATATTTCTCATTCTTGTTGGCCAGATCCTGGGCTTTCGCTGGTTTGGATCACGTAGTAATGTGGTACCACACTGAAACAGTCAATTCAACCTGGTCTCGAAAAATATTTTAGAGGATAACGCATGTTAGGTCTGGGTTAGGTCTGGTATTTGCCCTCATCAGTCTCATACTTTCGCATTCTTCACATACTTCTTGAACAGATCCTGGGTTTTTTCTGGATTGGATCACATAGTAGTGTGGTACCACACCGAAAATTTTGATTAAACCTGACCTCGACCAATATTTTAGACGATAACGCATGCTAGGTCAAGGTTAGGTTTGGAATTTGCTCCCATCGGGCTCATACTTTCGCATATTTCTCATTCTTTTTGGCCAGATCCTGGGCTTTCACTGGTTGGCACCACGTAGTAATGTGGTTTCACACTGAAACAGTCCTTTAAACCTGGTTTCGATCAATATTTTAGAGGATAACACATGTTAGGTCAGTGTTAGGTCTGGGGTTTTGCTTTCATCAGGGTCATACTTTCGCAGTTTTAACATTCATCTTGACCTGATCGAGGGTTTTTTCTGGTTTGGATCACGTAGTACTGTGGTACCACACTGAAACAGTCAATTCAACCTGGTTTCGATCAATATTTTAGTGGATAACGCATGTTAGGTCTGGGTTAGGTGTGTGATTTGCCCTCAAGAGGCTCATCCTTTCGCAAATTTCTCATACTTGTAGGCCAGATCCTGGGCTTTTTCTGGTTTGGGTCACGTAGTTATGTGGGACCACAATGAAACAGTCGATTAAACCTGGTTTCGATCAACATTTTAGAGGATAACGCATGTTAGGTCTGGGTTAGGTGTGTGATTTGCCCTCAAGAGGCTCATCCTTTCGCAAATTTCTCATACTTGTAGGCCAGATCCTGGACTTTTTCTGGTTTGGATCACGTAGTTATGTGGGACCACACTGAAACACTCGATTAAATCTGGTTTCGATCAATACTTTAGAGGATAACACATGTTAGGTCAGTGTTAGGTCTGGGGTTTTGCTTTCATCAGGGTCATACTTTCGGAGTTTTAACACACATGTTGACCTGGTCGAGGGTTTTTTTCTGGTTTGGATCACGTAGTAATGTGGTAACACACTGAAACAGTCCATTAAACCTGGCTTCGATCAATATTTTAGACGATAACGCACGTTAGGTCTGGGTTAGGTCTAGGATTTGCCCTCATGAGGCTCATACTTTCGCATATTTCTCATACTTGTTTGCCGGATCCTGGGCTCCTACTGGTTTGGATCACGTAGTAATGTGGTACCACACTGCAACAGTCAATTAAACCTGGTTTCGATCAATATTTAAGAGGATAACGCATGTTAGGTCTAGGTTAGGCCTTGGATTTGCCCTCATCAGAATCATACTTTTTTTTTTTTTTTTTTTTGTCGTGGGGAAAATCTTCGAAAGACTCCCTCCCACCTCCTTGCGGAGAGGTGGAAGGGGTGTGTGGGATTCTCCGCGCCCGTACAATGACAGGCGCGGGACCTACCCACTAAAAACCCCACGGTGACCCTTCGGCACGCTTTGGGAGGATACCGGGAATCGCTCGAAGCATTCTTCCGGTATCCTCCCCGTGCCCGCGCTTTCGCGCCCATCCCCCGGGGGGACAATCGGTCCCCCCAGTAGACACACTGCCTCATAGCGGCGGGACGGGGCCACTCCATCCCGCCGCTATCCGTCCCGGGGCCGCGTTTAGTGGCGGCTGCGAGCCCCAACTCGCAACCGCCCGCGACCCCGTTTCCACCCCTCGGCGGCCGGGCGTTCATGGCCGCACCAGACCGCCGAGGGTGCCTCCCCTTGCGTCGGACCGGTAGGGGGAGGCACTCCTACCCCCAACCGGTCCGACCGGGCGCCGCCTGGCGGGAGGAGGGTCCCCTCAGGACCCCTCTCCCAGCCTAGGTCATCCGTCACGCCGAGGCGGCCGCCCGCGACGCCTCGCGACCGGGCGACGACCTCGGGCCACCGCACGAGCGCGAGCTTCAGCGGCGCCGCTGAAGCTCGCGCTCCCTCCCCGCGGCCTCCTTCTGCAACATTACGTTGTCGCTGAAGGAGGCCGCGGCCCTCCACTTCTCCTCGCTGCCGAGCATGGCGCGCACCACGCCCGGCAGCGAGACATCCCGCCCGACGACGCCGACCAGGACACGGCGCTCCCCCTCCCACGCGGGGCATACCTCCAGGCTATGATCCGCCGTGTCCTGCTCAGCGTCGCAGTGGCAGCAACGCGCCGTCGGCTCCTTCCCTATCCGACACAGGTATTTTCCGAAGCTGCCATGCCCGGAAAATACCTGTGCCAGCCGGTAGGTGAGGCTGCCATGGCCTCTGTCCAGCCACTCCTTCAGGAGTGGCCGAACAGCCCCGACAGTCCGGTGCCCCGCGGTTGGCAGAGCCAGCCGCTCCTGCCACGCGAGCAACACGGACTGCCGGGCCTGGCGCTTCAAATCGCCCCAAGCAGGTTCCTGCCCGCCCGGGACCGCCCCCACCCCCGCGCGACGGTCGACGCGGTGCCGGTACATCACCGCGTGCGACCGCGCGAGCAGGTCCATGGGCGGCATCCCCGCTAGAACCGTCGCCGCCTCATGTGACATGGTCCGATACCCGCGGACGACCCTGAGCGCCATGCGCCTCTGCACCCGACGCAGCATAGTCATGCTGCGCCGGGAGGCAGCCAGGTCGTCCGCCCAGACGGGGGCCCCGTATAGGGCCACCGACTGGACCATTGCCACATAGAGGCGACGAACTCGGCCCGCCGGGCCCCCCAGGTTGGGCAGGATCCGGCCCAGAGCCGCAACCATCCTTTCCAACCGGGGGACCAGGCAGCGGAAATGCTCCTCGAAACGCCAGTGGCTATCGAGGATCAGCCCTAGATACCTGATCTGGGGCTTCACCTCGATGTCAGCCCCACCCACCCGGATCAGAGGGGGTGGCGGATCCTGCCGAGGTGAATGAATCGCAATCACCTCGGTCTTATGGACCGCCACCGTCATCCCCATCCCCCTGATCCGGTCGACGACGCGTTGCGACCCCTCCTCCGCGCAACGCATGGCCCTCCCCCAGTGCGCCCCGACGGCCAGCACCAGTGTGTCATCCGCATAACACACCGTGCTGACGCCGTCGGGGAGGCAGGCCCGCAACACCGAGTCGTACGCGATGTTCCACAGGAGTGGCCCGAGGACCGACCCCTGCGGAACACCGCAGTACACCTCCCTCCGCATATCACCATCCCGGCCCGGATACTCGATCCACCTGCCGCGGAGATAATCCCCGACGACCGCCCTGAGACAAGGGGGGACTCGATGATATTCGAGTCCCCTCCTTATCTCTTCCCAGGGGAGGGTGTTAATGGCATTGGCAATATCCAAGGATATTGCCAATGCCACCCCTCCCCGATCAGACTCATACTTTCGCATTCTACACATACTTGTTGAACAGAACCTGGGTTTTTTCTGGTTTGGATGACGTGGTAATGTGGTACCACACTGAAACAGTCTATTAAACCAGGTTTCGATCAATATTTTTGAGGATAACGCATGTTAGGTCTAGGTTAGGTCTGGGATTTGCACTCATCAGGCTTATACTTTTGCATATCTCTCACTCTTGATGGCCAGATTCTGGGCTTTTTTTGGTTTGGATCACGTAGTAATGCGGTACTACACTGAAAGAGTCGATTAAACATGGTTTTGATCAGTAGTTTAGAGGATAACACATGTTAGGTCAGAGTTGGGTCTAGGATGTGCCCTCATCAGGCTCATACTTTCGCATATTTCTCTTACTTGTTAGCCAGATCCTTTGCTTTTTCTGGTTTGGATCACGTAGCAATGTGGTACCACACTGAAACTGTCAATTAAACCTGGTTTCCATCAATATTTTAGAGGACAACACATGTTAGGTCTGGGTTAGGTCCAGGATTTGCCCTCATCAGTCTCATACTTTCGCATTCTGCCCATACTTCTTGAACAGATCCTGGGTTTTTTTCTGGTTTGGATTACATAGTAATGTGGTGCCACACTGAAACAGTCAATTAAACCTGGTTTCGATCAATATTCTAGAGGATAACGCTAGTTAGGTCTGGGATAGGTCCGCCATTTGCCCTCATCAGGGTCATACTTTTTTTTTTTTTTTTTTTGTCGTGGGGAAAATCTTCGAAAGACTCCCTCCCACCTCTTTGGGGAGAGGCGGGAGGGTTGTGTGGGATTCCCCGCGCCCGTAGAATGACGGGCGCGGTACCTACCCACTAAAAACCCCACGGTGACCCTTCCGCACGATTTGGGAGGATACCGGGAATCGCACGAAGCATTCTTCCGGTATCCTCCCCGTGCCCGCGCCTTGCGCCCATCCCCGTGGGGGACAAACGGTCCCCCCGGTAGACACTCTGTCTCATAGCGGCAGGACGGGGCCACTCCATCCCGACGCGATCCGTCCCGGGGCCGCATTTAGTGGCGGGCTGCGAGCCCCAACCCGCAACCGCCTGCGACCCCGTTTCTAGCCCTCGGCGGCCGGGAGCTGATGGCCGCTCCAGGCCACCGAGGGTGCCTCCCCGTGGGCCGAACTCACCCGGTCCGACCCATCGCCGCCTGGCGGGAGGAGGCTCCCCTCAGGGCCCCCCTCCCAGCCAGGGTCATCCGCCGCGCAAAGGCCGCCGCCCGCGACGCCCTCGCGCCACCATACGAGCGCGAGCCTCAGCGCGCCGCTGAAGCTCGCGCTCCCCTCCCGCGGCCTCCTTCTGCAGCATTACGGTCTCGCAAAAGGAGGCCACGGCCCTCCACTTCCTCTCGCTGCCGAGCATGGCGCGCACCACACCCGGCAGCGAGACATCCCGCCCTATGACGCCGACCAGGACACGGCGCTCCCCCTCCCACGCTGGGCATACCTGGAGGGTATGATCAGCCGTGTCCTGCTCGGCGTCACAATGGCAGCAACGCGCCGTCGGCTCCTTCTCTATCCGGCACAAGTATCTTCCGAAGCTACCATGCCCTGAAAATACCTGTGCCATCCGGTAAGTAAGGCTTCCATGGCCTCTGTCCAGCCACTCACACAGCAGTGGCCGAACAGCCCCGACTGTCCGGTGCCCCGCAGTTGGCAGTGCCAACCGCTCCTGCCACGCGAGCACCACGAACTGCCGGGCCTGGCGCTTCAAATCGCCCCAAGCAGGTTCCTGCTCTCCCGGGACCGCCCCCACTCCCGCGCGACGGTCGACACGATGACGATACATCATCGCGTGCGACCGCGCGAGGAGATCCATGGGCGGCATCCCCGCAAGGACCGTCGACGCCTCATGCGACACGGTCCGGTAGCCGCGGACGACCCTCAGCGCCATCCGCCACTGCACCCGACGCAGCATCGTCATGCTGCGCCGGGAGGCCGCCAGGTCGTCCGCCCAGACGGGGGCCCCGTATAGGGCCACCGACTGAACCATTGCCACATAGAGGCGGCGAACTCGTCCCGCCGGGCCTCCCAGGTTGGGGAGGATCCGGCCTAAAGCCGAGACCATCCTGTCCAACCGGGGAACCAGGCAGCGGAAATGCTCCTCGAAGCGCCAGTGGCTATCGAGGATCAGCCCCAGATACCTCATCCGGGGCTTCACCTCGATATCAGCCCCACCCACCCGGATCAGAGGGGGTGGCGGATCCTGCCGAGGTGAATGGAACGCTATCACCTCGGTCTTATGGACCGCCACCGTCGTCCCCATCCCCCTGATCCGGTCGACGACGCGTTGCGCCCCCTCCTCGGCGAGGCGCTTGGCCCTCCCCCACTGAGCCCCGACGGCCAGCACCAGTGTGTCATCTGCGTAACACACGCCACTGACGCCGTCGGGGAGGTCGGCCCGCAACACCGCGTCGTACGCGATGTTCCACAGGAGTGGCCCTAGGACCGACCCCTGCGGAACCCCGCAGTAGACCTCCCTCCGCATATCACCATCCCGGCCCGGATACTCGATCCACCTGCCGCGGAGATAATCCCCGACGACTGCCCTGAGACACGGGGGTACCCGATGATATTCGAGCCCCCTCCGTATCTCCTCCCAGGGAAGGGCGTTAAACGCGTTGGCAATATCCAGCGATACCGCCAACGCCACCCCTCCCCGGGAGACGGCCGACTCCGAGAGGACCCTGACCCGACTGATCGCGTTGACCGTCGACCGGCCCCCCCGGAAACCGTACTGGCAGTCGGCCAGGCCCGGAGCACCCCGCGACAGGTGCTCGACGAGGCGGGCAGCAATCACTCGCTCGAAGATCTTGCCCACCTCGTCGAGGAGACAGATGGGTCGGTATGCGGATGGAGACTCCGCGGGCCGACCCTCCTTCCGGAGGAGGACCATCCTCGCCACCTTCCAACTGGGGGGGGGGAATCGCCCGTCCCTCAGGCATCGGTTAAACAACCGCCTGAGGTCGGCCCCAAGGACGCCGTTGGTCAAGACCCAAACCCGGCCAGGCACACCATCCGGACCCGGGGCCGTGTTACGCCCCCGGCCAGCTCCCCCTGCGTGACCCCCGGCTCGGCCACCCACTTCAACGGGGCCGTCGCCTCTGCCGGAGGACGAGGTCCCATCTCCCCTATTGGGAAGAGAGTATTGACCACGCCCTGCAGCAGCCATCAGGGTCATACTTTTTTTTTTTTTTTTTTTTTTTTTTTGTCGTGGGGAAAATCTTCGAAAGACTCCCTCCCACCTCCTTGGGGAGAGGTGGGAGGGGTGTGTGGGATTCCCCGCGCCCGTACAACGACAGGCGCGGGACCTACCCACTAAAAACCCCACGGTGACCCTTCGGCACGCTTTGGGAGGATACCGGGAATCGCTCGAAGCATTCTTCCGGTATCCTCCCCGTGCCCGCGCTTTCGCGCCCATCCTCCGGGGGGACAATCGGTCCCCCCAGTAGACACACTGCCTCATAGCGGCGGGACGGGGCCACTCCATCCCGCCGCTATCCGTCCCGGGGCCGCGTTTAGTGGCGGCTGCGAGCCCCAACTCGCAACCGCCCGCGACCCCGTTTCCACCACTCGGCAGCCGGGCGTTCATGGCCGCACCAGACCGCCGAATCAGGGTCATACTTTCGCATTTTTCACATACTTGTTGAACAGATCCCTGGCTTTATCTGGTTTGGATCACGTTGTAAAGTGATACAACACTGAAACAGTCGATTAATCCTGGTCTCGATCAACATTTTATAGGATAACGCATGTTGAACTGATCGAGGGTTTTTTCCGCTTTGGATCACGCAGTAAAGTGGTACCACACTGAAACAGTCAACTAAACCTGGTTTCGATCAATATTTTGGAGGATAACGCATGTTATGTCTAGGTTAGACCTGGGATCTGCCCTCATCAGACTCATACTTTCGCATTCTACACATACTTGTTGAACAGATCCCTGGCTTTTTCTGGTTTGAATCACGTTGTAAAGTGGTACCACACTGAAACAGTCGATTAATCCTGGTCTCGATCAACATTTTATAGGATAACGCAAGTTTGGTCTGGGATAGGTCTGGGATCTGCCCTCATGAAGCTCATACCTTCGCATTTTTCACATACTTGTTGAACAGATCCTGGGCTTTTTCTGGATTGGATCACGTTGTAAAGTGGTACCACACCGAAACATTCGATTAATCCTGGTCTCGATCAACATTTTATAGGATAACGCAAGTTAGGTCTGGGATAGGTCTGGGATCTGCCCTCATCAGTCTCATACTTTCGCATTCTTCACATACTTCTTGGACAGATCCTGGGTGTTTTCTGGTTTCGATCACGTAGTAATGTGGTACCACACTGAAACAGTCGATTAAACCTGGTGTCGATCAATATTCGTAGGAGATGACGCATGTTAGTTCTAGGTTAGGCCTGGGATTTGCCCTCATCAGACTCATACTTTCGCATTCTTCACATACTTGTTGAACAGATCCTGGCTTTTTCCTGGGTTGGATCACGTAGCAATGTGGTACCACACTGAAACAGTCAATTAAACCTGGTTTCGATCAATATTTAATAGGATAGCGCAAGTTAGGTCTGGGATAGGACTGGGATTTGCCCACATCAGGCTCATACTTTCGCATTCTTCACATACATCTTGAACAGATCCTGGGTTTTTTCTGGTTTGGGTCACACAGTAATGTGGTACCACACTGAAACAGCCAATTAAACCTGGTCTCGATCAACATTTTATTGGATAATGCAAGTTAGGTCTGGGATAGTTTCGAGGTCTGCCCCCTCAGGGGCTGTGTCCGGCCAGGTGTTCGGCGCAGTACGGGGCGTAGCGTCCCCGAGGTACCTGATGCTAATCACACCGTAAACCTCCTGTTGGTCGTCGCAACGACCCATTCACAACTCCATTTTTGGTTTTGTGAATGCTACGTGACGGCAGGAGGAGCGGGGGTCTTGGCTTAACCGCCTGGGCCGCGAGGATGGTAACTCTATAAATTACCCTCTAATCCTAGGCTATGGTGCGCGGCGATGGGATGCATGGTTGGGAGAGAAGGCCCAATCCCGAGCGACCACCTCCGGGGCACCTGCCGAACCCCCGGAGTATTAGGCTTCCCTAGGTAAGGCAGCTCTGCCTGGGGTGACCTCCATTCCGACCACACTCGTGGGAACAGATATGGAGCATAATCAAGAACCAACTAACTGGACGGACAACATTGATAACGGACTGGCACACAAATCGGCAATCGGCAACGGAACAAATGGACCACATCCTGGTGGGGTGGGACCCACGGTCAGGAGTGTGGTGGTGGTTAATCCCCCGCTGGGGATCCACCGTGGAAGTGAGGTGCACCTCCTTAGGGCCAAAACCAGCCCAGTGGTCAGCCTGGAGCGGCTGAATGTCACGGAGTGGTGCAAGAGTGCATCAGGGCATCATGCGACCGGTGAGGAGTCACCTCCCTGCAAGAGGCATGTTGTGGGCACGCAGTCCACGGCGGGTGTTACAGCCCAAACAGGAGAGGTGGCGACGGCATATGTCGAAGAGGATCTTGGCGTCCTCGACGACGATTCCCAGGCCAACGACGAGTGGGCGCCGTCCAATCCTAACGGCGCTGACGAGGTGGAATCTGCCGACTCAAGCGATGAGTACGGTGTGGCGTATGAGCCCGGGAAGAGAAAGAGGAGGGGTCCTACGGCTGGAAGACCTAGGGGCATTTTTGTGGACCCAAAGAAGCTGGGTCCCGGGATGAAGGCCCTGCCGAAACAGGGAGACCTCCGCAATATAGCGGAGGTGATGAATTTGGACGAGCTCCTGGGCCGGCTCAAGGAGCAGCTCGAGTCCGTCGTCAGGGTAGCAGACACCGCAAGCCACCTCCAGACGATGGATATCCGCTGGCTCCGCTTGGCTGCTCGGGTGGCCATGGTCAGCGCCGAAGAGCTTTACGGCAGAGCTGACCGTGCCGAAACCCCGAATAGGCCGGCCCAGGAGGTAGTCATTCGCAACGGCGAATGGGAGAGGAGGGCCAAGGTCCTCGAGAAGAGGCTGGAAGTGGCCGATTCCACCGCCACCACCCTGTCGGATACCGTCAGGGTTAAAGATAGGGAGCTGGAGCACCTCAGGCGGGTAGTGGGCCGCCTGAGGTACAAACAGGAGCATCGGAAGCTCCAGAGAGCAGGGGAGGAGCTGGCTGACGAGACGCCACCGGACTATCAGTTGCCCTGTGCCCCTCGACCGCGGCGGAGGGACATCATCACGTCTACCTTTGACGGGGGAGACGTCGGGATGGAGATTGACGCGGCGGTTCCTGGACCGTCGTCTGCAGCAAGGCCCGTCCTGCGTGAAGAGGAGTGCCCCGAGTCCGGAAGCCCTTTGGTTGTTATGATGACAGATGTCGTCAAAAGGGTTTCCGGGATGGCGGAGCATATATCGGCCGTCGAGGACCGGTTCCAGGCCCGCTTTGAAGCGATATGGCGGGCAGTGGCCCGCCCACCACTGGGGAAGGGTCCGCAGCCCCCTTCTACGTCCGTGGATGCGGCTCCGGCGGATAAGGCGAAGGGCCAAGATATGGCGAAGGGAAAAGCTAACGGGACGGCGGCGACGAAACCGGGAAGCGCGTTTGCTCCCGTAAAAGCCGCCGCGGCTTCCTCCAAGCCGAAACCCCAGGTAGTAGGCGCCACCAGGACTCATGGTGGCACATCGGCCGCCGGAGCGGTGCAGATAGCTAAACCACCTGCCGCGAAAGCTAAAGATTCGCCAAAGGCAGCGCCTCGTCCCACTCTACCACCGCCCAAGGCAGATAGCGGCAGGCCCGCTCCGCCAGCCCACAACAGGGCGACGCCCACACCTGCCCCCACCAACGATGGGCAGGGCTCTTGGGCGGAGGTGGTCAGGCGGGGGAAGAAAAAGGGAGGAGAAAAAGGTGCGGCATCTGTCGCATCCACAGCCAAGGGCGGGAATTCCGCCGCACGGAGTCGTCCAGCCGCCAATACCGCGGCTGGTTCAAAGAAGAGGATTGGCGCCCAGCCCGCGGCGGTCAAGTTACCGAAGCTGCCGAAAAAGGCAGCAGTCTCGGTGACCGCCGCTGCTGGACGCGAAGCAGAATTGGGCCCCCTACTGAATAGGGTGATGCCCGGGATATGCCAGGACCTTGGCATCACCGGGATGCGGCCCACCAGGGCGGTCACCGGGGCGCTCTTATTAGCGATCCCCGGTGAAAAGGGAAAAGAGAAGCCGACCGCCTTCAGGGCGCGTCTCGAGGGGGCCCTTCAGGTGGAGGGAGTTCGGGTGGCTTGCCCCCAAAAGCAGGCTGAGTTGCGGGTGTCCGGCCTGTCGGAGGCAGCCACCGGGGATGCAGTTAGGGAGGCCCTCGCTACAGCCGGGGGTTGCGGCGCTGCGGAGGTTAACGTTGGTGACCTTCGCCGGGACAGCTCGGGCATGTTCACCGCCTGGGCCCGCTGTCCCCTTCGCGCCGCAACTAAGCTCGCGAAGTCCGGCCGATTGACGGTCGGCTTCTTCGAGGCCCGGCTGGCGGTGCTCGCCGCGAGGCCGCTGCAGTGCCACCGGTGCCTGGAGTTCGGACATGTCCGGCAGCGGTGCACCAGCACCATTGATCGCAGCGGCATCTGCTACCGCTGCGGAGGGGCCTCCCACACCGCACGGGAGTGCACGGCCTCCCCTAAATGCCCCCTATGTGTGGGCTTGGGGCGGCCATCGGATCACCGCATGGGTGGGGCGGCGTGCCGTCCCCCCAAGCGGAAGGGGAAGAAGGCGAAAGGGGCGGGTGTGCCCCCATCCACGGTGCCGGCTGGTGTTGAGCCGGCGCCGGTGCCCGTCGCGATGGAAGTCCAAGGGGCGGCTTGTACCCAGCCGTCCCCAGCTGTGGTGTCGGGAGCTATTCCCGCCCCGGCATCTGTCGCGACGGCAGTGAAGGTGGTGGGGTGTGCACCAGCACAACCGCCTGTTACGGAGATGATGGAGGTGGATTTGGCGCTATTCGACTCGGCGCCATCCACCTCCACGGAATCGGAAGGTGTGTTGCCTGGTGGGGGAGCTGCAGTACCCCCAGAACAAGCGGAAATAAGTCGCCGTGCAGGTCAGAGCCCCTTAGTAGGGGGGTGATGGCCTCGTACGGCGGCAAAGATCCGGGGCGAGCAGATGCGCCCCTAAGCGCTGGAAGTGGAGGCCTGGAGGAGGCCGCGGCTGAGACCCGATAATGTCTCAACGCCTCCTTCAGGTCAATTTGAACCACTGCCGCGGGGCCTAGGATCTCATGCTCCAAACCCTCCGGCAGTGGAACGTCGGGATGGCCGTGATCGCCGAGCCCTATCGTGTTCCCAAACACCCCGCTTGGGTGGGGGACCTTAACGGGGTCTCGGCGATCACTTGGCAGTACGGACGCGGCACGCTGCCGTGCACCGTCGTTGGGAGGGGCCACGGTGTCGTGGTGGTTAAGTGGGGGGAACTAGTGGTTGCCGGGTGTTACGCGTCGTCCGCTATGGGCCTCAGCGATTTTGAGGCGTACTGCTGCCAAGATGATGGCGCCAGGACCGGACGGCATACCTGGTAGGGCCTGGGCAATAGCGGTGGGCGTTTTGGGTGGTGGGTTGATACGCGTCTTCGACGCGTGCCTCCGGACCGGTCAGTTCCCCCCATATGGAAGGTGGCGAGGTTGGTTCTCCTCCACAAGCCAGGGAAGCCCGCGGATTCTCCATCCGCGTTCCGACCCATTTGTTTGTTGGACGAGGCTGGAAAGCTCCTCGAGCGGGTCATTGTATCCCGTCTCGAGGGGCATCTGTCCCGCGTCGGCCCCGATCTGGCCGACCGACAGTTCGGCTTTCGCCGGGGCCGCTCCACGGTCGACGCCATAGCGACCGTGCGGACACTGGCGGAATCGGCAATCTCCCGGGGGGGTGTGGCGTTGGCAGTATCTCTTGACATAGCCAACGGCTTCAATACCGTCTCCTGGGGGGCGATAGGTCGGGCACTCCAGTACCACCGGGTGCCCGCCTATCTGTGCCGACTGATCGGGGACTATCTGCGCGGCAGGGTAGTCCAATATCCGAGTCGGAACGGGATGGAGCAGAGAGCGGTGCACCGCGGGGTTCCACAGGGGTCGGTCCTCGGGCCGCTCCTGTGGAACTTGGCGTATGACGCGGTGCTGCGGGCGGACCTCCCCGTCGGCGTGTCGTTGGTTTGTTACGCCGACGACACCCTGGTGATAGCCGGCGGGGATACGTGGAGCAGGGCAGTGGCCCTCGCGGAGGAAGGGACGGCACGTGTCGTCGCCGAGGTTGAGCGTCTGGGTTTACGCGTGGCACCCCAGAAGACCGAGGCCATCTGGCTGTGTAACGTCAGTGGCCGCGGGGTGCCGCGCCAGGCGTCTCTACGGGTGGGCGGAGCCCAAGTCGCGGTGGGGCGCCGGATGAAGTATCTGGGCCTCACCCCCGACAGCTACTGGCGGTTCGGGCATCATTTGGAAGGGTTGGGTCGACGTGTTGAAAGGGCAGCGGCCACGTTAGGCCGCATAATGCCCAATCTCGGGGGGCCCAACATGGCGGCACGGCGGCTGTATTTGGGAGACGCCCGGTCCATGGCGCTTTATGGCGCGCCAATATGGGCCGGCGGTCTGATGGCAAATCGGCGGGGAGCATTTGTACTCCGCCGGTTACAGAGGTTGGTCGCCATCAGAGTCGTGCAGGGTTATCGCACGATCTCCTACACAGCCGCCACCTTGCTGGCGGGTTCCGCACCGTTTCACCTGCTGGCGAAAATGGACGCAGAGGTCTATCAAAACCTCTGCGACCATCGCTAGCGGGGCGTGGACCCGCACGGCGAGGAGGCCGCCAGGGCCCGAAGCCAGGCGCGGCGACGCGTCTATAGTCGGTGGCAGGTCTGGTTATCCAAGCCAGACCAGCGGGATGATCGCGTCGCCGCGGCGGTCCGCCCAGTGTTTTATGCCTGGGTGAGCCGTAGCTGGGGTACGCCCAACTACCGCCTGACACAGGTACTGACCGGACACGGTTGCTTCGGTCGGTACCTGCATCGGATAGGGCGGGAGGCGACGACGGTGTGCCGTCACTGCAGGGGAAGGGAGGACACCGCGCAGCACACGTTGGAGTTTTGTCCGGCGTGGGCAGCTCAGCGCGGTGTCCTCGTTAGAGCGATTGGGGCGAACCTCTCGCTGCCGGCCGTCATTCGTGCAATGGTCGGCAGTGAGGAGGCGTGGGCGGCCATGGCCTTGTTTTGTGAGGACGTCATGGCCTCCAAGGAAGACGCCGAAAGGGCGTGCGAGGAGGTGGGGGGCAGGCGGCGACGCCGACCGTAAGACCCTCCAACGCTCCCCGTGGCAGAGGGAGCGCGAAGGGGTCGGTGATGGTGTTTGTGGTGCGAGGTGAGGGACCTTATTCCCTCATTCCTCCTCGCACCCAGCCCATCACCGGACCGGGGGCCCGTGGCAGGGGCCCCGCTTGGCGGGCGCGGCAGTGTTAGCCGGCTCCGCAGCCGTGGTCGCGATCGGGTGGGGGCCCGGTCGCGGCTAGTAGCAACGGCACGAGTGGGGGCGACGTCGCGTGTGACCGCGCGGCGTCGCCGGGGGGCAATCAATTATGTTTGACCCCCATTGGGGAGGGGGTTCACATCTCCCACGGAAAGGGCCCGTAATAGGGCGTTGCGCCAACGGGGAGAGTCACGGTAGTATCGCTAGTTTGGTTCCCGTGACTCTCCCCAGATAAAGGGCGCAGGCGGTCACCGTGGTGTTTTAGCCGGTAAGAGTCCGGCACTAAACCGGCCTCCCTCCCAGGGAGCCGAGGTATCCATGAGGATTTCACCACGTTAAAAAAAAAAAAAAAAAAAAGGTCTGGGATCTGCCCTCATCAGGCTCATACCTTCGCATTTTTCACATACTTGTTGAACAGATCCTGGGCTTTTTTGGTTTGGATCACGTAGTAAAGTGGTACCACACTGAAACAGTCAATTAAACCTGGTTTCGATCAATATTTTAGAGGATAACGCAAGTTAGGTCTGGGATAGGTCTGGGATTTGCCCTCATCAGGCTCATACTTCCGCGTTTTTCACATACTTGTTGAACAGATCCTGGGTTTTTTCTGGTTTGGATCACGTAGTAATGTGGTACCATACTGAGTCAGTCAATTAAACCTGGTTTCGATCAATATTTTAGAGGGTAACGCAAGTTAGGTCTGGGATAGGTATGGGATTTGCCCTCATCAGGCTCATACTTTCGCAGTTTTAACATACATGTTGACCTGATCGAGGGTTTTTTTCTGATTTGGATCACGCAGTAAAGTGGTACCACACTGAAACAGTCAATTAAACCTGGTTTCGATCAATATTTTAGAGGATAACGCATGTTAGGTCTGTGTTAGGTCTGGGATTTGCCCTCATCAGGGTCATATTTTCGCGTTTTTCACATACTTGTTGAACAGATCCTGGGTTTTTTCTGGTTTGGAGCACGTAGTAATGTGGTACCACACTGATACAGTCCATTGAACCTGGTTTCGATCAATATTTTAGAGGATAACGCATGTTAGGTCTGGGTTAGGTCTGGGATTTGCCATCATCAGGGTCATATTTTCGCGTTTTTCACATACTTGTTGAACAGATCCTGGGCTTTTTCTGGTTTCGATCACGTAGTAATGAGGTACCACTCTGAAACAGTCAATCAAACCTGGTTTCCATCAATATTTTAGAGGATAACACATGTTAGGCCTGGGTTAGGTCTAGGATTTGCCCTCATCAGGCTCGTACTTTCACATATTTCTCATACTTGATGGCCAGATTCTGGGCTTTTTCTAGTTTGGATCACGTAGTAAAGTGGTATCACACTGCAACAGTCGATTAATCCTGGTTTCAATTAATATTTTAGAGGATAACGCATGTTAGGTCTGGGATAGGTATGGGATTTGCCCTCATCAGGCTCATGCTTTCGCGTTTTTCACATACTGGTTGAACAGATCCTGGGTTTTTTCTGGTTAGGAGCACGTAGTAATGTGGTACCACACTGATACAGTCCATTGAACCTGGTTTCGATCAATATTTTAGAGGATAACGCATGTTAGGTCTGGGTTAGGTCTGGGATTTGCCCTCATCAGGGTCATATTTTCGCGTTTTTCACATACTTGTTGAACAGATCCTGGCCTTTTTCTGGATTGGATCACGTTGTAAAGTGGTACCACACTGAAACAGTCGATTAATCCTGGTCTCGATCAACATTTTATAGGATAGCGCACGTTAGGTCTAGGTTGGGCCTGGGATTTTCCCTCATCAGACTCAAACTTTCGCAGTTTTAACATACATGTTGACCTGATCGAGGGTTGTTTTCTGCTTTGGATCACGTAGTAAAGTGGTACCACACGGAAACAATCAATTAAACCTGGTTTCGATCAATATTTTAGAGGATAACGCATGTTAGGTCTGGGATAGGTCTGGGATTTGCCCTCATCAGGGTCAAATTTTCCCGTTTTTCGCATACTTGTTGAACAGATCCCTGGCTTTTTCTGGGTTGGATCACATAGTAATGTGGTACCACACTAAAACAGTCCATTAAGCCTGGTTTCGATCAATATTTTTGAGGATAACGCATGTTATGTCTAGGTTAGGCCTGTGATTTTCCCTCATCAGACTCATACTTTCGCAGTTTTAACATACACGTTGACCTGATCGAGCGTTTTTTCAGCTTTGGATCACGTACTAAAGTGGTACCACACTGAATCAGTCAACTAAACCTGGTTTCGATCAATATTTTAGGGCGTAACGCAAGTTAGGTCTGGGATAGGTCTGGGATTTGCCCTCATCAGGCTCATACTTTCGCATATTTCTCATACTTGTTGGCCAGCTTCTGGGTTTCTTTTGGTTTGGTTCACGTAGGAATGTGGTACCACACTGAAACAATCTATTAAACCTGGTTTCGATCAATATTTTAGGGAATAACGCATATTAGGTCTAGGTTAGGTCTGGGATTTGCCCTCATCAGGCTCGCAATTTCGCATACTTCTCATACTTGATGGCCAGCTTCTGGGCTTCTTCTGGTTTGGATCACTTAGTAATGTGGTACCACACTGAAACTGTCAATTAAACCTGGTTTACGTCAATATTTTAGAGGATAACGGAAGTTAGGTCTGGGATAGGTCTGGGATTTGCCCCCATCAAAGTCATACTTTTGCAGTTTTAACATACATGTTGACCTGATCGTGGGTTTTTTCTGCTTTGGATCACGTAGTAATGTGGTACCACACTGAAACGGTCCATTAAACCTGGTTTCGATCACTATTTTAGAGGATAACGCATGTTAGGTCTGGGCTAGGTGTAGGATTTGCCTTCATCAGGCTCATACCCTCGCATTTTTCACATACTTGTTGAACAGATCCTGGGCTTTTCTGGTTTGGATCACGTAGTAAAGTGGTACCACACTGAAACAGTCAATTAAACCTGGTTTCGTTCAATATTTTAGAGAATAATTCATGTTAGGTCTAGGTCAGGCCAGATATTTGCCCAAATCAGGGTCATACTTTCACATTTTTCGCATACTTGCTGAACAGATCCTGGGCTTTTCTGGGTTGGATCACGTAGTAATGTGGTACCACACTGAAACAGTCGATTAATCCTGATTTCGATTAATATTTTAGTGGATAACGCACGTTAGGTCTAGGTTAGGTCTAGGATTTGCCCTCATCAGTCTCATACTTTCGCATTCTTCACATACTTCTTGAACAGATACTGGGTTCTTTCTGGTTTGGATAACGTAGTAATGTGGTACAACACTGAAACAGACCATTAAACCAGGTTTCGATTAGTATTTTAGACGATAACGCAAGTTACGTCTGGAATAGGTCTGGGATTTGCCCTCATCAGTATCATACTTTCGCGTTTTTCACATACTTGTTGAACAGATCCTGGGGGTTTCCTGGTTTCGATCACAAAGTAATGTGGTACCACACTGAAACAGTCCAGTAAACCTGGTTTCGATCAATATTTTAGAGGGTAACGCAAGCTAGGTCTGGGACAGGTCTGGGATTTGCCCTCATCAGGGTCATATTTTTGCGTTTTTCACGTACTTGTTGAACAGATCCCTGGCTTTTTCTGATATGGATCACGCAGTAATGTGGTCCCACACTGAAACAGTCCATTAAACCATGTTTCGATCAATATTTTTGAGGATAACGCATGTTAGGTCCAGGTTAGGCCTGGGATTTTCCCTCATCAGACTCATACTTTCGCATTCTTCACATACTTCTTGAACAGTTCCCGGGATTTTTCTGGTTTGGATCACGTAGTAATGTGATACCACACTGAAACAGTGAATTAAACATGGTCTTGATAAATATTTCAGAGGATAACGCTTGTTAGGTCTGGGCTAGGTCTAGGATTTGCCCTCATCAGGCTCATACTTGCGCATATTTCTCATACTTGTTGGCTAGATCCTGGGCTTTTTCTGGATTGGAACACGTAGTAATGTGGTACCACACTGAAACTGTCAATTATTCCTGGTTTCCGTCAATATTTTAGAGGATTACACATGTTAGGTCTAGGATTTGCCCTCATCAGTCTCATACTTTCGCATTCCTCAGATACTTCTTGAATAGATTCTGGGTTTTTTCTGGTTTCGATCACGTAGTAAAGTGTTACCACACAGAGACAGTCAATTAAACCTGGTTTCGATCAATATTTGATAGGATAACGCAAGCTAGGTCTGGGATAGGTCTGGGATTTGCCCCCACCAGAGTCATATTTTAGCGTTTTTCACATACTTGTTGAACAGATCCCTGGCGTTTTCTGATTTGGATCACGTAGTAATGTGGTACCACACTGAAACATTCCATTAAACCTGGTTTCGATCAATATTTTAGAGAATAATTCATGTTAGGTTTAGGTTAGGCCAGAGATTTGCCCACATTAGGGTCATACTTTTACATTTTTCGCATACTTGTTGGCCAGATCCCAGCTTTTTCTGGTTTGGATCACGTAGTAATGTGGTATCACACTGATACAGTCCATGAAACCTGGTTTCGATCAATATTTTAGAGGATAACGCACGTTAGGTCTGTGTTAGGTCTAGGATTTGCCCTCATCAGGCTCATACTTTCGCATATTCCTCATACTTGCGCAGATCCTGGGTTTTTTCTGGTTTCGATCACGTAGTAATGTGGTACCAAACCGAAACGGTCAATTAAACCAGCTTTCGATCAATATTCTAGTGGATAACGCAAGTTAGGTCTGGGATAGGTCTGGGATTTGCCCTCATCAGGGTCATATTTTCGCGTTTTTCACATACTTGTTGAACAGATCCTGGCCTTTTTCTGGATTGGATCACGTTGTAAAGTGGTACCACACTGAAACAGTCGATTAATCCTGGTCTCGATCAACATTTTATAGGATAACGCACGTTAGGTCTAGGTTGGGCCTGGGATTTTCCCTCATCAGACTCAAACTTTCGCAGTTTTAACATACATGTTGACCTGATCGAGGGTTGTTTTCTGCTTTGGATCACGTAGTAAAGTGGTACCACACGGAAACAATCAATTAAACCTGGTTTCGATCAATATTTTAGAGGATAACGCATGTTGGGTCTGGGATAGGTCTGGGATTTGCCCTCATCAGGGTCAAATTTTCCCATTTCTCGCATACTTGTTGAACAGATCCCTGGCTTTTTCTGCTTTGGATCACGTACTAAAGTGGTACCACACTGAATCAGTCAACTAAACCTGGTTTCGATCAATATTTTAAGGCGTAACGCAAGTTAGGTCTGGGATAGGTCTGGGATTTGCCCTCATCAGGCTCATACTTTCGCATATTTCTCATACTTGTTGGCCAGCTTCTGGGTTTCTTTTGGTTTGGTTCACGTAGGAATGTGGTACCACACTGAAACAATCTATTAAACCTGGTTTCGATCAATATTTTAGGGAATAACGCATATTAGGTCTAGGTTAGGTCTGGGATTTGCCCTCATCAGGCTCGCAATTTCGCATACTTCTCATACTTGATGGCCAGTTTCTGGGCTTCTTCTGGTTTGGATCACGTAGTAATGTGGTACCACACTGAAACTGTCAATTAAACCTGGTTTACGTCAATATTTTAGAGGATAACGGAAGTTAGGTCTGGGATAGGTCTGGGATTTGCCCCCATCAAAGTCATACTTTTGCAGTTTTAACATACATGTTGACCTGATCGTGGGTTTTTTCTGCTTTGGATCACGTAGTAATGTGGTACCACACTGAAACGGTCCATTAAACCTGGTTTCGATAACTATTTTAGAGGATAACGCATGTTAGGTCTGGGCTAGGTCTAGGATTTGCCTTCATCAGCCTCATACCCTCGCATTTTTCACATACTTGCTGAACAGATCCTGGGCTTTTCTGGTTTGGATCACGTAGTAAAGTGGTACCACACTGAAACAGTCAATTAAACATGGTTTCGTTCAATATTTTAGAGAATAATTCATGTTAGGTCTAGGTCAGGCCAGATATTTGCCCAAATCAGGGTCATACTTTCACATTTTTCGCATACTTGCTGAACAGATCCTGGGCTTTTCTGGGTTGGATCACGTAGTAATGTGATACCACACTGAAACAGTCGATTAATCCTGATTTCGATTAATATTTTAGTGGATAACGCACGTTAGGTCTAGGTTAGGTCTAGGATTTGCCCTCATCAGTCTCATACTTTCGCATACTTCACATAATTCTTGAACAGATTCTGGGTTTTTTCTGGTTTCGATCACGTAGTAATGTGGTACCACACTGAAACAGATCATTAAACCTGGTTTCGATTAATATTTTAGTGGATAACACATGTTAGGTCTAGATTCGGTCTGGGATTTTCCCTCACCAGTCTCATACTTTCGCATTCATCACATAATTGTTGAACAGATCCTGGGCTTTTTCTGGTTTCGATCACGTAGTAATGTGGTACCACAATGAAACAGTCCATTAAGCCTTGTTTCGATCAATATTTTAGAGGATAACGCATGTTATGTCTAGTTTAGGCCTGCGATTTTCCCCCATCAGACTCATTCTTTCGCATTCTTCACATACTTGTTGACTAGATCCTGGGCTTCTTCTGGATTGGGTCACGTAGTAATGTGGTTCCACACTGAAACTGTCAATTAAACATGGTCTTGATAAATATTTCAGAGGACAACGCATGTTAGGTCTGGGCTAGGTTTAGGATTTGCCCTCGTCAGGCTCATACTTCCGCATATTTCTCATACTTCTTGGCTAGATCCTGGGCTTTTTCTGGATTGGAACACGTAGTAATGTGGTACCACACTGAAACTGTCAATTAAACCTGGTTTCCGTCAATATTTTAGAGGATTACATATGTTAGGTCTTGGATTTGCCTTCATCAGTCTCATACTTTCGCATTCCTCACATACATCTTGAACAGATTCTGGGTTTTTTCTGGTTTCGATCACGTAGTAATGTGGTACCACACTGAAACATATCATTAAACCTGGTTTCGATTAATATCTTAGTGGATAACATATGTTAGGTCTAGATTAGGTCTGGGATTTGCCCTCATCAGGGTCATACTTTCGCAGTTTTAACATACATGTCGACCTGATCGAGGGTTTTTTCTGCTTTGGATCACGGAGTTATGTGGTACCACACTGAAACAGTCGGTTAAACCTGGTTTCGATCAATATTATTGAGGATAACGCATGTTAGGTCTAGGATAGGCCTGGGATTTTCCCTCACCAGTCTCATACTTTCGCATTCTTCAAATACTTGTTGAACAGATCCTGGGCTTTTTCTGGTTTCGATCACGTAGTAATGTGGTACCACACTGAAACAGTCCATTAAACCATGTTTCGATTAATATTTTTGAGGATAACGCATTTTATGTCTATGTTAGGCCTGCGATTTTCCCTCATCAGGCTCATACTTTCGCATTCTTCACATACTTGTTAAACAGATCCTGGGTTTTTTCTGGTTTGGATCATGTAGTAATGTGGTACCACACTGAAACAGTCCAGCAAACCTGGTTTCGATCAATATTTTAGAGGATAACGCAAGCTAGGTCTGGGACAGGTCTGGGATTTGCCCTCATCAGGGTCATATTTTCGCGTTTTTCACATACTTGTTGGTTAGATCCTGGGCTTCTTCTGGATTGGATCACGTATTAATGTGGTACCACACTGAAACTGTCAATTAAACCTGGTTTCCGTCAATATTTTAGAGGATTACACATGTTAGGTCTAGGATTTGCCCTCATCAGTCTCATACTTTCGCATTCTTCACATTCTTCTTTAACAGATTCTGGGTTTTTTCTGGTTTCGATCACGTAGTAATGTGGTACCACACTGAATCGTATCATTAAACCTGGTTTCGATTAATATTTTAGTGGATAACACATGTTAGGTCTAGATTAGGCCTGGGATATGCGCTCATCAGGCTCATACTTTCGCGTTTTTCACATACTTGTTGGCTAGATCCTGGGCTTCTTCTGGATTGGATCACGTAGTAATGTGGTACCACACTGAATCATATCATTAAACCTGGTTTCGATTAATATTTTAGTGGATAACACATGTTAGGTCTAGATTAGGTCTGGGATTTGCCCTCATCAGGCTCATACTTTCGCGTTTTTCACATACTTGTTGGCTAGATCCTGGGCTTCTTCTGGATTGGATCACGTATTAATGTGGTACCACACTGAAACTGTCAATTAAACCAGGTTTCCGTCAATATTTTAGACGATAGCACATGTTAGGTCTAGGTTAGGTCTGGGATTTGCCCTCATCAGTATCATACTTTCGCGTTTTTCACATACTTGTTGAACAGATCCTGGGGTTTTCCTGGTTTCGATCACGTAGTAATGTGGTACCACACTGAAACAGTCCAGTAAACCTGGTTTCGATCAATATTTTAGAGGGTAACGCAAGCTAGGTCTGGGACAGGTCTGGGATTTGCCCTCATCAGGGTCATATTTTTGCGTTTTTCACATACTTGTTGAACAGATCCCTGGCTTTTTCTGATATGGATCACGCAGTAATGTGGTCCCACACTGAAACAGTCCATTAAACCTTGTTTCGATCAATATTTTTGAGGATAACGCATGTTAGGTCCAGGTTAGGCCTGGGATTTTCCCTCATCAGACTCATACTTTCGCATTCTTCACATACTTCTTGAACAGTTCCCGGGATTTTTCTGGTTTGGATCACGTAGTAATGTGGTACCACACTGAAACAGTGAATTAAACATGGTCTTGATAAATATTTCAGAGGATAACGCTTGTTAGGTCTGGGCTAGGTCTAGGATTTGCCCTCATCAGGCTCATACTTGCGCATATTTCTCATACTTGTTGGCTACATCCTGGGCTTTTTCTGGATTGGAACACGTAGTAATGTGGTACCACACTGAAATTGTCAATTAAACCTGGTTTCCGTCAATATTTTAGAGGATTACACATGTTAGGTCTAGGATTTGCCCTCATCAGTCTCATACTTTCGCATTCCTCAGATACTTCTTGAACAGATTCTGGGTTTTTTCTGGTTTCGATCACGTAGTAATGTGGTACCACACTGAATCATATCATTAAACCTGGTTTCGATTAATATCTTAGTGGATAACACATGTTAGGTCTAGATTAGGTCTGGGATTTGTACTCATCAGGGTCATACTTTCGCAGTTTTAACATACATGTCGACCTGATCGAAAGTTTTTTCTGCTTTGGATCACGTAGTAAAGTGGTACCACACTGAAACAGTCAATTAAACCTGGTTTCGATCAATATTTTATAGGATAACGCAAGCTAGGTCTGGGATAGGTCTGGGATTTGCCATTATCAGGGTCATATTTTAGCGTTTTTCACATACTTGTTGAACAGATCCCTGGCTTTTTCTGATTTGGATCACGTAGTAATGTGGTACCACACTGAAACAGTACATTAAACCTGGATTCGATCAATATTTTAGAGAATACTTCATGTTAAGTCTAGGTTAGGTCAGAGATTTGCCCACATTAGGGTCATACTTTCACATTTTTCGCATACATGTTGGCCAGATCCCGAGCTTTTTCTGGTTTGGATCACGTGGTAATGTGGTATCACACTGATATAGTCCATGAAACCTGGTTTCGATCAATACTTTAGAGGATGACGCACGTTAGGTCTGGGTTAGGTCTAGGATTTGCCCTCATCAGGCTCATACTTTCGCATATTTCTCATACTTGTGCAGATCCTGGGTTTTTTCTGTTTTCGACCACGTAGTAATGTGGTACCACACTGAAACAGTCGATTAAACCTGGTTTCCGTTAATATTATAGAGGATTACACATGTTAGGTTTAGGATTTTCCCTCATCAGACTCATACTTTCGCATTCTTCACTTACTTGTTGAACAGATCCTGGGTTTTTTCTGTTTTCGATCACGTAGTAATGTGGTACCACACTGAAACAGATCATTAAACCTGGTTTCGATTAATATTTTAGTGGATAACACATGTTAGGTCTAGATTAGGTCTGGGTTTGCCCTCATCAGGGTCATACTTTCGCAGTTTTAACATACATTTCGACTCGATCGAGGATTTTTTCTGCTTTGGATCACGTAGTAAAGTGGTACCAGACTGAAACAGTCCATTAAACCATGATTCGATCAATATTTTAGAGGATGACGCATGTTATGTCTAGGTTAGGCCTGCGATTTTCCCTCATCAGGCTCATACTTTCGCATTCTTCACATACTTGTTAAACAGATCCTGGGTTTTTTCTGGTTTGGATCACGTTGTAATGTGGTACCACACTGAAACAGTCAATTAAACATGGTCTTGATAAATATTTCAGAGGATAACGCTAGTTAGGTCTGGGCTAGGTCTAGGATTTGCCCTCATCAGGCTCATACTTGCGCATATTTCTCATACTTGTTGGCTACATCCTGGGCTTTTTCTGGATTGGAACACGTAGTAATGTGGTACCACACTGAAATTGTCAATTAAACCTGGTTTCCGTCAATATTTTAGAGGATTACACATGTTATGTCTAGGATTTGCCCTCATCAGTCTCATACTTTCGCATTCCTCACATACTTCTTGAACAGATCCTGGGTTTTTTCTGGTTTGGATCACGTAGTAATGTGGTCCCACACTGAAACAGTCAATTAAACCTGGATTCGATCAATATCTTAGAGGATAACGCATGTTAGGTCTCGGTTAGGTCTGAGATTTGCCCACATCGGGATCATACTTTCACATTTTTCGCACACTTGTTGGCCAGATCCCGGGCTTTTTCTGGTTTGGATCACGTGGTAATGTGGTATCACACTGATACAGTCCATGAAACCTGGTTTCGATCAATATTTTAGAGGATAACGCATGTTAGGTCTAGGTTAGGCCTGGGATTTGCACCCATCAGACTCATACCTTCGCATATTTTTCATACTTGTTGAACAGATCGATGGTTGTTTCTGCTTTGGATCACGTCGTAAAGTGGTACCACACTGATACAGTCAATTAAACCTGGTTTTGATCAATATTTTAGACGATAACGCAAGTTAGGTCTGGGAGAGGTCTGAGATTTGCCCTCATCAGGGTCATATTTTCGCATTTTTCACATACTTGTTGAACAGATCCTGGGATTTTTTCTGTTTTGGAACACGTAGTAATGTGGTACCACACAGAAACAGTCGATTAAACCTGGTATCGATCAATATTTTATAGGATAACGCAAGTTAGGTCTGGGACAGTTCTGGAATTTGCACTCATCAGGGTCATATTTTCGCGTTTTTCACATACTTGTTGAACAGATCCCTGGCTTTTTCTGATTTGGATCACGTAGTAATGTGGTACCACAATGAGACAGTCCATTAAACCTGGTTGCGGTCAATATTTTAGAGGATTACACATGTTAGGTCTAGGATTTGCCCTCATCAGTCTCATACTTTCGCATTCCTCAGATACTTCTTGAACAGATTCTGGGTTTTTTCTGGTTTCGATCACGTAGTAAAGTGTTACCACACAGAAACAGTCAATTAAACCTGGTTTCGATCAATATTTGATAGGATAACGCAAGCTAGGTCTGGGATAGGTCTGGGATTTGCCCCCACCAGAGTCATATTTTAGCGTTTTTCACATACTTGTTGAACAGATCCCTGGCGTTTTCTGATTTGGATCACGTAGTAATGTGGTACCACACTGAAACATTCCATTAAACCTGGTTTCGATCAATATTTTAGAGAATAATTCATGTTAGGTTTAGGTTAGGCCAGAGATTTGCCCACATTAGGGTCATACTTTTACATTTTTCGCATACTTGTTGGCCAGATCCCAGCTTTTTCTGGTTTGGATCACGTAGTAATGTGGTATCACACTGATACAGTCCATGAAACCTGGTTTCGATCAATATTTTAGAGGATAACGCACGTTAGGTCTGTGTTAGGTCTAGGATTTGCCCTCATCAGGCTCATACTTTCGCATATTCCTCATACTTGCGCAGATCCTGGGTTTTTTCTGGTTTCGATCACGTAGTAATGTGGTACCAAACCGAAACGGTCAATTAAACCAGCTTTCGATCAATATTCTAGTGGATAACGCAAGTTAGGTCTGGGATAGGTCTGGGATTTGCCCTCATCAGGGTCATATTTTCGCGTTTTTCACATACTTGTTGAACAGATCCTGGCCTTTTTCTGGATTGGATCACGTTGTAAAGTGGTACCACACTGAAACAGTCGATTAATCCCGGTCTCGATCAACATTTTATAGGATAACGCACGTTAGGTCTAGGTTGGGCCTGGGATTTTCCCTCATCAGACTCAAACTTTCGCAGTTTTAACATACATGTTGACCTGATCGAGGGTTGTTTTCTGCTTTGGATCACGTAGTAAAGTGGTACCACACGGAAACAATCAATTAAACCTGGTTTCGATCAATATTTTAGAGGATAACGCATGTTGGGTCTGGGATAGGTCTGGGATTTGCCCTCATCAGGGTCAAATTTTCCCGTTTCTCGCATACTTGTTGAACAGATCCCTGGCTTTTTCTGGGTTGGATCACGTAGTAATGTGGTACCACACTAAAACAGTCCATTAAGCCTGGTTTCGATCAATATTTTTGAGGATAACGCATGTTATGTCTAGGTTAGGCCTGTGATTTTCCCTCATCAGACTCATACTTTCGCAGTTTTAACATACACGTTGACCTGATCGAGCGTTTTTTCTGCTTTGGATCACGTACTAAAGTGGTACCACACTGAATCAGTCAACTAAACCTGGTTTCGATCAATATTTTAAGGCGTAACGCAAGTTAGGTCTGGGATAGGTCTGGGATTTGCCCTCATCAGGCTCATACTTTCGCATATTTCTCATACTTGTTGGCCAGCTTCTGGGTTTCTTTTGGTTTGGTTCACGTAGGAATGTGGTACCACACTGAAACAATCTATTAAACCTGGTTTCGATTAATATTTTAGGGAATAACGCATATTAGGTCTAGGTTAGGTCTGGGATTTGCCCTCATCAGGCTCGCAATTTCGCATACTTCTCATACTTGATGGCCAGTTTCTGGGCTTCTTCTGGTTTGGATCACGTAGTAATGTGGTACCACACTGAAACTGTCAATTAAACCTGGTTTACGTCAATATTTTAGAGGATAACGGAAGTTAGGTCTGGGATAGGTCTGGGATTTGCCCCCATCAAAGTCATACTTTTGCAGTTTTAACATACATGTTGACCTGATCGTGGGTTTTTTCTGCTTTGGATCACGTAGTAATGTGGTACCACACTGAAACGGTCCATTAAACCTGTTTTCGATCACTATTTTAGAGGATAACGCATGTTAGGTCTGGGCTAGGTCTAGGATTTGCCTTCATCAGGCTCATACCCTCGCATTTTTCACATACTTGCTGAACAGATCCTGGGCTTTTCTGGTTTGGATCACGTAGAAAAGTGGTACCACACTGAAACAGTCAATTAAACCTGGTTTCGTTCAATATTTTAGAGAATAATTCATGTTAGGTCTAGGTCAGGCCAGATATTTGCCCAAATCAGGGTCATACTTTCACATTTTTCGCATACTTGCTGAACAGATCCTGGGCTTTTCTGGGTTGGATCACGTAGTAATGTGATACCACACTGAAACAGTCGATTGATCCTGATTTCGATTAATATTTTAGTGGATAACGCACGTTAGGTCTAGGTTAGGTCTAGGATTTGCCCTCATCAGTCGCATACTTTCGCATTCTTCACATACTTCTTGAACAGATACTGGGTTCTTTCTGGTTTGGATAACGTAGTAATGTGGTACAACACTGAAACAGTCGGTTAAACCTGGTTTCGATCAATATTATTGAGGATAACGCATGTTAGGTCTAGGATAGGCCTGGGATTTTCCCTCACCAGTCTCATACTTTCGCATTCTTCAAATACTTGTTGAACAGATCCTGGGCTTTTTCTGGTTTCGATCACGTAGTAATGTGGTACCACACTGAAACAGTCCATTAAACCATGTTTCGATTAATATTTTTGAGGATAACGCATTTTATGTCTATGTTAGGCCTGCGATTTTCCCTCATCAGGCTCATACTTTCGCATTCTTCACATACTTGTTAAACAGATCCTGGGTTTTTTCTGGTTTGGATCATGTAGTAATGTGGTACCACACTGAAACAGTCCAGTAAACCTGGTTTCGATCAATATTTTAGAGGATAACGCAAGCTAGGTCTGGGACAGGTCTGGGATTTGCCCTCATCAGGGTCATATTTTCGCGTTTTTCACATACTTGTTGGTTAGATCCTGGGCTTCTTCTGGATTGGATCACGTATTAATGTGGTACCACACTGAAACTGTCAATTAAACCTGGTTTCCGTCAATATTTTAGAGGATTACACAAGTTAGGTCTAGGATTTGCCCTCATCAGTCTCATACTTTCGCATTCTTCACATTCTCCTTTAACAGATTCTGGGTTTTTTCTGGTTTCGATCACGTAGTAATGTGGTACCACACTGAATCGTATCATTAAACCTGGTTTCGATTAATATTTTAGTGGACAACACATGTTAGGTCTAGATTAGGCCTGGGATATGCGCTCATCAGGCTCATACTTTCGCGTTTTTCACATACTTGTTGGCTAGATCCTGGGCTTCTTCTGGATTGGATCACGTAGTAATGTGGTACCACACTGAATCATATCATTAAACCTGGTTTCGATTAATATTTTAGTGGATAACACATGTTAGGTCTAGATTAGGTCTGGGATTTGCCCTCATCAGGCTCATACTTTCGCGTTTTTCACATACTTGTTGGCTAGATCCTGGGCTTCTTCTGGATTGGATCACGTATTAATATGGTACCACACTGAAACTGTCAATTAAACCAGGTTTCCGTCAATATTTTAGACGATAGCACATGTTAGGTCTAGGTTAGGTCTGGGATTTGCCCTCATCAGTATCATACTTTCGCGTTTTTCACATACTTGTTGAACAGATCCTGGGGTTTTCCTGGTTTCGATCACGTAGTAATGTGGTACCACACTGAAACAGTCCAGTAAACCTGGTTTCGATCAATATTTTAGAGGGTAACGCAAGCTAGGTCTGGGACAGGTCTGGGATTTGCCCTCATCAGGGTCATATTTTTGCGTTTTTCACATACTTGTTGAACAGATCCCTGGCTTTTTCTGATATGGATCACGCAGTAATGTGGTCCCACACTGAAACAGTCCATTAAACCTTGTTTCGATCAATATTTTTGAGGATAACGCATGTTAGGTCCAGGTTAGGCCTGGGATTTTCCCTCATCAGACTCATACTTTCGCATTCTTCACATACTTCTTGAACAGTTCCCGGGATTTTTCTGGTTTGGATCACGTAGTAATGTGGTACCACACTGAAACAGTGAATTAAACATGGTCTTGATAAATATTTCTGAGGATAACGCTTGTTAGGTCTGGGCTAGGTCTAGGATTTGCCCTCATCAGGCTCATACTTGCGCATATTTCTCATACTTTTTGGCTAGATCCTGGGCTTTTTCTGGATTGGAACACGTAGTAATGTGGTACCACACTGAAACTGTCAATTATTCCTGGTTTCCGTCAATATTTTAGAGGATTACACATGTTAGGTCTAGGATTTGCCCTCATCAGTCTCATACTTTCGCATTCCTCAGATACTTCTTGAACAGATTCTGGGTTTTTTCTGGTTTCGATCACGTAGTAATGTGGTACCACACTGAATCATATCATTAAACCTGGTTTCGATTAATATCTTAGTGGATAACACATGTTAGGTCTAGATTAGGTCTGGGATTTTTACTCATCAGGGTCATACTTTCGCAGTTTTAACATACATGTCGACCTGATCGAAAGTTTTTTCTGCTTTGGATCACGTAGTAAAGTGGTACCACACTGAAACAGTCAATTAAACCTGGTTTCGATCAATATTTTATAGGATAACGCAAGCTAGGTCTGGGATAGGTCTGGGATTTGCCATTATCAGGGTCATATTTTAGCGTTTTTCACATACTTGTTGAACAGATCCCTGGCTTTTTCTGATTTGGATCACGTAGTAATGTGGTACCACACTGAAACAGTACATTAAACCTGGATTCGATCAATATTTTAGAGAATACTTCATGTTAAGTCTAGGTTAGGTCAGAGATTTGCCCACATTAGGGTCATACTTTCACATTTTTCGCATACATGTTGGCCAGATCCCGAGCTTTTTCTGGTTTGGATCACGTGGTAATGTGGTATCACACTGATATAGTCCATGAAACCTGGTTTCGATCAATACTTTAGAGGATGACGCACGTTAGGTCTGGGTTAGGTCTAGGATTTGCCCTCATCAGGCTCATACTTTCGCATATTTCTCATACTTGTGCAGATCCTGGGTTTTTTCTGTTTTCGACCACGTAGTAATGTGGTACCACACTGAAACAGTCGATTAAACCTGGTTTCCGTTAATATTATAGAGGATTACACATGTTAGGTTTAGGATTTTCCCTCATCAGACTCATACTTTCGCATTCTTCACTTACTTGTTGAACAGATCCTGGGTTTTTTCTGTTTTCGATCACGTAGTAATGTGGTACCACACTGAAACAGATCATTAAACCTGGTTTCGATTAATATTTTAGTGGATAACACATGTTAGGTCTAGATTAGGTCTGGGTTTGCCCTCATCAGGGTCATACTTTCGCAGTTTTAACATACATTTCGACTTGATCGAGGATTTTTTTAGCTTTGGATCACGTAGTAAAGTGGTACCAGACTGAAACAGTCCATTAAACCATGATTCGATCAATATTTTAGAGGATGACGCATGTTATGTCTAGGTTAGGCCTGCGATTTTCCCTCATCAGGCTCATACTTTCGCATTCTTCACATACTTGTTAAACAGATCCTGGGTTTTTTCTGGTTTGGATCACGTTGTAATGTGGTACCACACTGAAACAGTCAATTAAACATGGTCTTGATAAATATTTCAGAGGATAACGCTAGTTAGGTCTGGGCTAGGTCTAGGATTTGCCCTCATCAGGCTCATACTTGCGCATATTTCTCATACTTGTTGGCTACATCCTGGGCTTTTTCTGGATTGGAACACGTAGTAATGTGGTACCACACTGAAATTGTCAATTAAACCTGGTTTCCGTCAATATTTTAGAGGATTACACATGTTATGTCTAGGATTTGCCCTCATCAGTCTCATACTTTCGCATTCCTCACATACTTCTTGAACAGATCCTGGGTTTTTTCTGGTTTGGATCACGTAGTACTGTGGTCCCACACTGAAACAGTCAATTAAACCTGGATTCGATCAATATCTTAGAGGATAACGCATGTTAGGTCTCGGTTAGGTCTGAGATTTGCCCACATCGGGATCATACTTTCACATTTTTCGCACACTTGTTGGCCAGATCCCGGGCTTTTTCTGGTTTGGATCACGTGGTAATGTGGTATCACACTGATACAGTCCATGAAACCTGGTTTCGATCAATATTTTAGAGGATAACGCATGTTAGGTCTAGGTTAGGCCTGGGATTTGCACCCATCAGACTCATACCTTCGCATATTTTTCATACTTGTTGAACAGATCGATGGTTGTTTCTGCTTTGGATCACGTCGTAAAGTGGTACCACACTGATACAGTCAATTAAACCTGGTTTTGATCAATATTTTAGACGATAACGCAAGTTAGGTCTGGGAGAGGTCTGATATTTGCCCTCATCAGGGTCATATTTTCGCATTTTTCACATACTTGTTGAACAGATCCTGGGATTTTTTCTGTTTTGGAACACGTAGCAATGTGGTACCACACAGAAACAGTCGATTAAACCTGGTATCGATCAATATTTTATAGGATAACGCAAGTTAGGTCTGGGACAGTTCTGGAATTTGCACTCATCAGGGTCATATTTTCGCGTTTTTCACATACTTGTTGAACAGATCCCTGGCTTTTTCTGATTTGGATCACGTAGTAATGTGGTACCACAATGAGACAGACCATTAAACCTGGTTGCGGTCAATATTTTAGAGGATTACACATGTTAGGTCTAGGATTTGCCCTCATCAGTCTCATACTTTCGCATTCCTCAGATACTTCTTGAACAGATTCTGGGTTTTTTCTGGTTTCGATCACGTAGTAAAGTGTTACCACACAGAAACAGTCAATTAAACCTGGTTTCGATCAATATTTGATAGGATAACGCAAGCTAGGTCTGGGATAGGTCTGGGATTTGCCCCCACCAGAGTCATATTTTAGCGTTTTTCACATACTTGTTGAACAGATCCCTGGCGTTTTCTGATTTGGATCACGTAGTAATGTGGTACCACACTGAAACATTCCATTAAACCTGGTTTCGATCAATATTTTAGAGAATAATTCATGTTAGGTTTAGGTTAGGCCAGAGATTTGCCCACATTAGGGTCATACTTTTACATTTTTCGCATACTTGTTGGCCAGATCCCAGCTTTTTCTGGTTTGGATCACGTAGTAATGTGGTATCACACTGATACAGTCCATGAAACCTGGTTTCGATCAATATTTTAGAGGATAACGCACGTTAGGTCTGTGTTAGGTCTAGGATTTGCCCTCATCAGGCTCATACTTTCGCATATTCCTCATACTTGCGCAGATCCTGGGTTTTTTCTGGTTTCGATCACGTAGTAATGTGGTACCAAACCGAAACGGTCAATTAAACCAGCTTTCGATCAATATTCTAGTGGATAACGCAAGTTAGGTCTGGGATAGGTCTGGGATTTGCCCTCATCAGGGTCATATTTTCGCGTTTTTCACGTACTTGTTGAACAGATCCTGGACTTTTTCTGGATTGGATCACGTTGTAAAGTGGTACCACACTGAAACAGTCGATTAATCCCGGTCTCGATCAACATTTTATAGGATAACGCACGTTAGGTCTAGGTTGGGCCTGGGATTTTCCCTCATCAGACTCAAACTTTCGCAGTTTTAACATACATGTTGACCTGATCGAGGGTTGTTTTCTGCTTTGGATCACGTAGTAAAGTGGTACCACACGGAAACAATCAATTAAACCTGGTTTCGATCAATATTTTAGAGGATAACGCATGTTGGGTCTGGGATAGGTCTGGGATTTGCCCTCATCAGGGTCAAATTTTCCCGTTTCTCGCATACTTGTTGAACAGATCCCTGGCTTTTTCTGGGTTGGATCACGTAGTAATGTGGTACCACACTAAAACAGTCCATTAAGCCTGGTTTCGATCAATATTTTTGAGGATAACGCATGTTATGTCTAGGTTAGGCCTGTGATTTTCCCTCATCAGACTCATACTTTCGCAGTTTTAACATACACGTTGACCTGATCGAGCGTTTTTTCTGCTTTGGATCACGTACTAAAGTGGTACCACACTGAATCAGTCAACTAAACCTGGTTTCGATCAATATTTTAAGGCGTAACGCAAGTTAGGTCTGGGATAGGTCTGGGATTTGCCCTCATCAGGCTCATACTTTCGCATATTTCTCATACTTGTTGGCCAGCTTCTGGGTTTCTTTTGGTTTGGTTCACGTAGGAATGTGGTACCACACTGAAACAATCTATTAAACCTGGTTTCGATCAATATTTTAGGGAATAACGCATATTAGGTCTAGGTTAGGTCTGGGATTTGCCCTCATCAGGCTCGCAATTTCGCATACTTCTCATACTTGATGGCCAGTTTCTGGGCTTCTTCTGGTTTGGATCACGTAGTAATGTGGTACCACACTGAAACTGTCAATTAAACCTGGTTTACGTCAATATTTTAGAGGATAACGGAAGTTAGGTCTGGGATAGGTCTGGGATTTGCCCCCATCAAAGTCATACTTTTGCAGTTTTAACATACATGTTGACCTGATCGTGGGTTTTTTCTGCTTTGGATCACGTAGTAATGTGGTACCACACTGAAACGGTCCATTAAACCTGGTTTCGATCACTATTTTAGAGGATAACGCATGTTAGGTCTGGGCTAGGTCTAGGATTTGCCTTCATCAGGCTCATACCCTCGCATTTTTCACATACTTGCTGAACAGATCCTGGGCTTTTCTGGTTTGGATCACGTAGTAAAGTGGTACCACACTGAAACAGTCAATTAAACCTGGTTTCGTTCAATATTTTAGAGAATAATTCATGTTAGGTCTAGGTCAGGCCAGATATTTGCCCAAATCAGGGTCATACTTTCACATTTTTCGCATACTTGCTGAACAGATCCTGGGCTTTTCTGGGTTGGATCACGTAGTAATGTGATACCACACTGAAACAGTCGATTAATCCTGATTTCGATTAATATTTTAGTGGATAACGCACGTTAGGTCTAGGTTAGGTCTAGGATTTGCCCTCATCAGTCTCATACTTTCGCATTCTTCACATACTTCTTGAACAGATACTGGGTTCTTTCTGGTTTGGATAACGTAGTAATGTGGTACCACACTGAAACATATCATTAAACCTGGTTTCGATTAATATCTTAGTGGATAACATATGTTAGGTCTAGATTAGGTCTGGGATTTGCCCTCATCAGGGTCATACTTTCGCAGTTTTAACATACCTGTCGACCTGATCGAGGGTTTTTTCTGCTTTGGATCACGGAGTTATGTGGTACCACACTGAAACAGTCGGTTAAACCTGGTTTCGATCAATATTATTGAGGATAACGCATGTTAGGTCTAGGATAGGCCTGGGATTTTCCCTCACCAGTCTCATACTTTCGCATTCTTCAAATACTTGTTGAACAGATCCTGGGCTTTTTCTGGTTTCGATCACGTAGTAATGTGGTACCACACTGAAACAGTCCATTAAACCATGTTTCGATTAATAGTTTTGAGGATAACGCATTTTATGTCTATGTTAGGCCTGCGATTTTCCCTCATCAGGCTCATACTTTCGCATTCTTCACATACTTGTTAAACAGATCCTGGGTTTTTTCTGGTTTGGATCATGTAGTAATGTGGTACCACACTGAAACAGTCCAGTAAACCTGGTTTCGATCAATATTTTAGAGGATAACGCATGTTAAGTCTATGTTAGGCCTGCGATTTTCCGTCATCAGGCTCATACTTTCGCATTCTTCACATACCTCTTGAACAGATCTTGGTCTTCTTCTGGATTGGATCACGTATTAATGTGGTACCACACTGAAACAGTCCAGCAAACCTGGTTTCGATCAATATTTTAGAGGATAACGCAAGCTAGGTCTGGGACAGGTCTGGGATTTGCCCTCATCAGGGTCATATTTTCGCGTTTTTCACATACTTGTTGGTTAGATCCTGGGCTTCTTCTGGATTGGATCACGTATTAATGTGGTACCACACTGAAACTGTCAATTAAACCTGGTTTCCGTCAATATTTTAGAGGATTACACATGTTAGGTCTAGGATTTGCCCTCATCAGTCTCATACTTTCGCATTCTTCACATTCTTCTTTAACAGATTCTGGGTTTTTTCTGGTTTCGATCACGTAGTAATGTGGTACCACACTGAATCATATCATTAAACCTGGTTTCGATTAATATCTTAGTGGATAACACATGTTAGGTCTAGATTAGGTCTGGGATTTGTACTCATCAGGGTCATACTTTCGCAGTTTTAACATACATGTCGACCTGATCGAAGGTTTTTTCTGCTTTGGATCACGTAGTAAAGTGGTACCACACTGAAACAGTCAATTAAACCTGGTTTCGATCAATATTTTATAGGATAACGCAAGCTAGGTCTGGGATAGGTCTGGGATTTGCCATTATCAGGGTCATATTTTAGCGTTTTTCACATACTTGTTGAACAGATCCCTGGCTTTTTCTGATTTGGATCACGTAGTAATGTGGTACCACACTGAAACAGTACATTAAACCTGGATTCGATCAATATTTTAGAGAATACTTCATGTTAAGTCTAGGTTAGGTCAGAGATTTGCCCACATTAGGGTCATACTTTCACATTTTTCGCATACATGTTGGCCAGATCCCGGGCTTTTTCTGGATTGGATCACGTGGTAATGTGGTATCACACTGATATAGTCCATGAAACCTGGTTTCGATCAATACTTTAGAGGATGACGCACGTTAGGTCTGGGTTAGGTCTAGGATTTGCCCTCATCAGGCTCATACTTTCGCATATTTCTCATACTTGTGCAGATCCTGGGTTTTTTCTGTTTTCGACCACGTAGTAATGTGGTACCACACTGAAACAGTCGATTAAACCTGGTTTCCGTTAATATTATAGAGGATTACACATGTTAGGTTTAGGATTTTCCCTCATCAGACTCATACTTTCGCATTCTTCACTTACTTGTTGAACAGATCCTGGGTTTTTTCTGTTTTCGATCACGTAGTAATGTGGTACCACACTGAAACAGATCATTAAACCTGGTTTCGATTAATATTTTAGTGGATAACACATGTTAGGTCTAGATTAGGTCTGGGTTTGCCCTCATCAGGGTCATACTTTCGCAGTTTTAACATACATTTCGACTTGATCGAGGATTTTTTCTGCTTTGGATCACGTAGTAAAGTGGTACCAGACTGAAACAGTCCATTAAACCATGATTCGATCAATATTTTAGAGGATGACGCATGTTATGTCTAGGTTAGGCCTGCGATTTTCCCTCATCAGGCTCATACTTTCGCATTCTTCACATACTTGTTAAACAGATCCTGGGTTTTTTCTGGTTTGGATCACGTTGTAATGTGGTACCACACTGAAACAGTCAATTAAACATGGTCTTGATAAATATTTCAGATGATAACGCATGCTAGGTCTGGGCTAGGTCTAGGATTTGCCCACATCACGCTCATACTTTCGCATATTTCTCATACTTGTTGGCTAGATCCTGGGCTTCTTCTGGATTAGATGACTTAGTAATGTGGTACCACACTGAAACTGTCAATTAAACCTGGTTTCCGTCAATATTTTAGAGGGTAACACATGTTAGGTCTAGGTTAGGTCTAGGATGTGCCCTCATCAGTCTCATACTTTCGCATTCTTCACATACTTCTTGAACAGATCCTGGGTTTCTTCTGGTTTCGATAACGTAGCAATGTGGTACCACACTGAAACAGACCATTAAACCAGGTTTCGATTAATATTTTAGACGATAACACATGTTAGGTCTAGGTTAGGTTTGGGATTTGCCCTTATCAGGCTCATACTTTCGCGTTTTTCACATACATGTTGGCTAGATCCTGGGCTTCTTCTGGATTGGATCACGTATTAATTTGGTACCACACTGAAACTGTCAATTAAACCTGGTTTCCGTCAATATTTTAGAGGATAACGCATGCCAAGTCTAGGTTAGGCCTGGGATTTTCCCTCATCAGACTCATACTTTCGCATTCTTCACATACTTGTTGAACAGATTCTGGGCTTTTTCTGGTTTCGATTACGTAGTAATGTGGTACCACACTGAAACAGACAATTAAACCTGGTTTCGATCAATATTTTAGAGGATAACGCAAGCTAGGTCTGGGACAGGTCTGGGATTTGCCCTCATCAGGGTCATATTTTCGCGTTTTTCACATACTTGTTGAACAGATCCCTGGCTTTTTCTGATTTGGATCACGTAGTAATGTGGTACCACACTGAAACAGTCCATTAAACCTGATTTTCGATCAATATTTTAGAGAATAATTCATGTTAGGTCTAGGTTAGGCCAGAGATTTGCCCTCATCATGCTCATACTTTCGCGTTTTTCACATACTTGTTGAACAGATCCTGGGTTTTTTCTGGTTTGGATCACGTAGTAATGTGGTACCACACTGAAACAGTCCATTAAACCTGGATTCGATCAATATTTTAGACGATAACTCATGTTAGGTCGAGATTAGGCCTGGGATTTGCCCTCATCAGACTCATACTTTCGCATTCTTCACATACTTGTTGAACAGATCCTGGGCTTTTCTGGATTAGATCACGTAGTAATGTGGTAACACACTGAAACAGTCCATTAAACCCTGTTTCGATCAATATTTTTGAGGATAACGCATGTTAGGTCTAGGTTAGGCCAGGGATTTTCCCTCATCAGACTCATACTTTCGCATTCTTCACATACTTGTTGAACACATCCTGAGTTTCTTCCGGTTTGTATCAGGTAGTAATGTGGTACCACACTGAAACAATCATTTAAACCCGGTTTCGATCAATATTTTACAGGATAACGCAAGTTAGGTCTGGGATAGGTCTGGGATTTGCCCCCATCAGGGTCATACTTTCGCAGTTTTAATATACATGTTGACCGTATCGATGGTTTTTTCTGGTTTGGATCACGTCGTGAAGTGGTCCCACACTGAAACAGTCAATTAAACCTGATTTCGATCAATATTTTATAGGATAAGGCAAGTTAGCTCTGGGACAGTTCTGGCATTTGCTCTCATCAGGGTCATATTTTCGCGTTTTTCACATACTTGATGAACAGATCCCTGGCTTTTTCTGATTTGGATCACGTAGTAATGTGGTACCACAATGAAACAGTCCATTAAACCTGGTTGCGGTCAATATTTTAGACGATAACTCATGTTGGGTCCAGGTTAGGCCTGGGATTTTCCCTCATCAGACTCATACTTTCGCATTCTTCACATACTTGTTGAACAGATCCTGGGCTTTTCAGGATTAGATCACGTAGTAATGTGGTACCACACTGAAACTGTCAATTAAACCTCGTTTCCGTCAATATTTTACGGGATAACACATGTTAGGTCTAGGTTAGGTCTAGGATTTGCCTTCATCAGCCTCATACTTTCGCATTCCTCACATACTTCTTGAACAGATCCAGGTTTTTTTCTGGTTTCCATCACGTAGTGATGTGGTACCACGCTGAAACAGACCATTAAACCTGATTTCGATTAATATTTTACAGGATAATACACGTTAGGTCTAGGCTAGGTCTGGGATTTGCCCTCATCAGGGTCATACAATCGCAGTTTTAACATACATGTTGACCTGATCGAGGGTTTTTTCAGCATTGGATCAGGTAGTAAAGTGGTACCACACTAAAACTGTCTATTAAAACTGGATTCGATCAATATTTTATAGGATAACGCAAGTTATGTCTGGGATAGGTCTGGGATTTGCCCTCATCAGGCTCTTACTTTCGCGTTTTTCACATACGTGTTGAACAGATCCTGGGTTTTTTCTGGTTTGGATCACGTAGTAATGTGGTGCCCCACTGCAACTGTCAATTAAACCTGGTTTCCGTCAATATTTTAGAGGATTACACATGTTAGGTCTAGGATTTGCCCTTATCAGTCTCATACTTTCGCATTCTTCACATACTTCTTGAACAGATTCTGGGTTTTTTCTGGTTTCGATCACGTAGTAATGTGGTACCACACTGAAACAGATCATTAAACCTGGTTTCGATTAATATTTTAGTGGATAACACATGTTAGGTCTAGATTCGGTCTGGTATTTGCCCTCATCAGGCTCATACTTTCGCATTCTTCACATACTTGTTGAACAGATCCTGGGTTTTTTCTAGTCTGGATCACGTAGTAATGTGGTACCACACTGAAACAGTCCATTAAACCTGGTTTCGATCAATATCTTTGAGGATAACGCATTATAGGTATATGTTGGGCCTGGGATTTGCCCACATCAGGGTCATACTTTCACATTTTTCGCATACTTGTTGGCCAGATCCCTGGCTTTTTCTGGTTTGCATCACGTAGTAATGTGGTACCACACTGAAACAGTCAATTAATCCTGGTTACGATCAATATTTTAGAGGATAACGCACGTTAGGACTAGGTTAGGCCAGGAATTTTCCCTCATCAGACTCATACTTTCGGATTCTTCACATACTTCTTGAACAGATCCTGGGTTCTTTCTGGTTTGGATCACGTAGTAATGTGGTACCACACTGAAACAGTGATTAAACCTGGTTTCGATCAATATTTTAGAGGATAACGTATGTTATGTCTAGGTTAGGCCTGGGATTTTCCCTCATCAGACACATACTTTCGCAGTTCTAACATACATGTTGAACTGATGGAGGCTTTTTCTGCATTGCATCACGTAGAAAAGTGATACCACACTAAAACTGTCCATTAAAACTGGATTCGATCAATATTTTATAGGATAACGCAAGTTATGTCTGGGATTGGTCTGGGATTTGCCCTCATCAGGCTCATACATTCGCGTTTTTCACATACTTGTTGAGCAGATCCTGGGTTTTTTCTGGTTTCGATCACGTAGTAATGTGGTACCACACTGAAACAGTCAATTAAACATGGTCTTGATAAATATTTCAGAGGATAACGCATGTTAGGTCCAGGTTGGGCCTGGGATTTGCCCTCATCAGACTCGTACTTTCGCATATTTCTCATACTTGTTGGCTAGATCCTGGGCTTTTTCTGGATTGGCCAATGCAGTAATGTGGTACCACACTGAAACTGTCATTTAAACGTGGTTTCCGTCAATATTTTAGAGGATAACACATGTTAGGTCTAGGTTAGGTCTAGGATTTGCCCTCATCAGTCTCATACTTTCGCATACTTCACATAATTCTTGAACAGATCATGGGTTTTTTCTTGTTTCGATCACGTAGTAATGCGATACCCAAGTGAAACAGACCATTAAACCTGGATTCGATTAATATTTTAGAGGATAACACATGCTAAGTCTAGGTTAGGTCTGCGATTTGCCCTCATCAGGGTCACACTTTCGCAGTTTTAACATAAATGTAAACCTGATCGATGGTTTTTTCTGCTTTGGATCACGTAGTAAAGTGGTACCGTACTGAAACAGTCAATTAAACCTGGTTTCGATAAATATTTTAGAGGATAACGCATGTTAGGTCTAGTTTAGGCCAGGGATTTGCCCTCATCAGGGTCATCCTTTCGCAGTTTTGACATACATGTTGACCTGAGCGAGGTTTTTTTCTGCTTTGGATCACGTAGCAAAGTGGTACCGCACTAAAACAGTCCATTAAACCTGGTTTCGATAAATATTTTAGAGGATAACGCAAGTTATGTCTAGGATAGTCCAGGAATTTGCCCTCATCAGCTTCATACTTTCGCATCCTTCACATACTTCTTGAACAGATCCTGGTTTTTTTCTGGTTTCGATCACGTAGTAATGTGGTACCACGCTGAAACAGACCATTAAACCTGATTTCGATTAATATTTTAGATAACACACGTTAGGTCTAGGTTAGGTCTAGGATTTGCCCTCATCAGACTCATACTTTCGCATTCTTCGCATACTTCTTGAACAGATCCTGGGTTCTTTCTGATTTGTATCACGTAGTAATGTGGTACCACACTGAAACAGTCCATTAAACCTGATTTCGATCAATATTTTAGAGGATAACGCACGTTAGGTCTGGGTTAGGTCTAGGATTTGTCCTCATCAGGCTCATACTTTCGCATATATCTCATACTTGAAAAGATCCTGGGTTTTTTCTGTTTTCGACCACGTAGTAATGTGGTACCACACTGAAACAGTCGATTAAACCTGCTTTCGATCAGTATTTTTGAGGATAACGCATGTTAGGTCTAGGTTGGGCCTGGGATTTTCACCCATCAGTCTCATACTTTCGCATTCTTCACATACTTGTTGAACAGATCCTGGGTTTTTTCTATTTTCGATCACGTAGTAATGTGGTACCACACTGAAACAGTCGATTAAACCTGGTTTCGATCAATATTTAAGAGGATAACGTATGTTATGTCTAGGTTAGGCCTGGGATTTTCCCTCATCAGACACATACTTTCGCAGTTTTAACATACATGTTGAACTGATGGAGGCTTTTTCTGCATTGCATCACGTAGAAAAGTGATATCACACTAAAACTGTCCATTAAAACTGGATTCGATCAATATTTTATAGGATAACGCAAGTTATGTCTGGGATTGGTCTGGGATTTGCCCTCATCAGGCTCATACATTCGCGTTTTTCACATACTTGTTGAGCAGATCCTGGGTTTTTTCTGGTTTCGATCACGTAGAAATGAGGTACCACACTGAAACAGTCAAGTAAACATGGTCTAGATAAATATTTCAGAGGATAACGCATGTTAGGTCCAGGTTGGGCCTGGGATTTGCCCTCATCAGACTCGTACTTTCGCATATTTCTCATACTTGTTGGCTAGATCCTGGGCTTTTTCTGGATTGCATTACGTAGTAATGTGGTACCACACTGAAACTGTCAATTAAACCTGGTTTCCGTCACTATTTTGGAGGATTACACATGTTAGGTCTAGGATTTGCCCTCATCAGTCTCATACTTTCGCATATTTCTCATACTTGTTGGCTAGATCCTGGGCTTTTTCTGGATTGGCCAATGTAGTATTGTGGTACCACACTGAAACTGTCATTTAAACGTGGTTTCCGTCAATATTTTAGAGGATAACACATGTTAGGTCTATGTTAGGTCTAGGATTTGCCCTCATCAGTCTCATACTTTCGCATACTTCACATAATTCTTGAACAGATTCTGGGTTTTTTCTGGTTTCGATCACGTAGTAATGTGGTACCACACTGAAACAGATCATTAAACCTGGTTTCGATTAATATTTTAGTGGATAACACATGTTAGGTCTAGATTCGGTCTGGTATTTGCCCTCATCAGGCTTATACTTTCGCATTCTTCACATACTTGTTGAACAGATCCTGGGTTTTTTCTAGTCTGGATCACGTAGTAATGTGGTACCACACAGAATCAGTCGATTAAACCTGGTATCGATCAATATTTTGGAGGATAACGCATGTTAGGTCTCGGTTTGGTCTAGGATTTGCCCTCATCTGGGTCATACTTTCGCATGTTACTTAAACTTGCTGGCCAGATTCTGGGCTTTCACTGGTCTGGATCACGTAGTAATGTGGTACCACACAGAAACAGTCGATTAAACCTGGTATCGATCAATATTGTTGAGGATAACGCATGTTAGGTCTCGGTTTGGTCTAGGATTTGCCCTCATCAGGCTCATACCTTCGCATATTTCTCATACTTGTTGACCTAATCGATGGTTTTTTCTGCTTTGGATCACGTCGTAAACTGGTACCACACTGATTCAGTCAATTAAACCTGGTTTCGATCAATATTTTATAGGATAACGCAAGTTAGGTCTGGGCCAGGTCTGGGATTTGCCCTCATCAGGGTTATATTTTCGCGTTTTTCACATACTTGTTGCACAGACCCCTGGCTTTTCCTGTTTTGGATCAGGTAGTACTGTGGTACCACACTGAAACAGTCGATTAATCCTGGTTTCGATCAATATCTTAGAGAATAACGCATTTTAGGTCTATGTTAGGTCTGGCATTTGCACTCATCAGGCTCGTACTTTCGCATATTTCTCATACTTGAGGGCCAGATTCTGGGCTTCCTCTGGTTTGGATCAGGTAGTAATGTGGTACCACACTGAAACAGTCCATTAAACCTGGTTTCGATCAATATCTTTGAGGATAACGCATTATAGGTATATGTTGGGCCTGGGATTTGCCCACATCAGGGTCATACTTTCACATTTCTCGCATACTTGTTGGCCAGATCCCTGGCTTTTTCTGGTTTGCATCACGTAGTAATGTGGTACCACACTGAAACAGTCAATTAATCCTGGTTACGATCAATATTTTAGAGGATAACGCACGTTTGGACTAGGTTAGGCCAGGAATTTTCCCTCATCAGACTCATACTTTCGGATTCTTCACATACTTCTTGACAGATCCTGGGTTCTTTCTGGTTTGGATCACGTAGTAATGTGGTACCACACTGAAACAGTCCATTAAACCTGATTTTCGATCAATATTTTAGACGATAACTCATGTTAGGTCGAGATTAGGCCTGGGATTTGCCCTCATCAGACTCATACTTTCGCATTCTTCACATACTTGTTGAACAGATCCTGGGCTTTTCTGGATTAGATCACGTAGTAATGTGGTAACACACTGAAACAGTCCATTAAACCCTGTTTCGATCAATATTTTTGAGGATAACGCATGTTAGGTCTAGGTTAGGCCAGGGATTTTCCCTCATCAGACTCATACTTTCGCATTCTTCACATACTTGTTGAACACATCCTGAGTTTCTTCCGGTTTGTATCAGGTAGTAATGTGGTACCACACTGAAACAATCATTTAAACCCGGTTTCGATCAATATTTTACAGGATAACGCAAGTTAGGTCTGGGATAGGTCTGGGATTTGCCCCCATCAGGGTCATACTTTCGCAGTTTTAATATACATGTTGACCGTATCGATGGTTTTTTCTGGTTTGGATCACGTCGTGAAGTGGTCCCACACTGAAACAGTCAATTAAACCTGATTTCGATCAATATTTTATAGGATAAGGCAAGTTAGCTCTGGGACAGTTCTGGCATTTGCTCTCATCAGGGTCATATTTTCGCGTTTTTCACATACTTGATGAACAGATCCCTGGCTTTTTCTGATTTGGATCACGTAGTAATGTGGTACCACAATGAAACAGTCCATTAAACCTGGTTGCGGTCAATATTTTAGACGATAACTCATGTTGGGTCCAGGTTAGGCCTGGGATTTTCCCTCATCAGACTCATACTTTCGCATTCTTCACATACTTGTTGAACAGATCCTGGGCTTTTCAGGATTAGATCACGTAGTAATGTGGTACCACACTGAAACTGTCAATTAAACCTCGTTTCCGTCAATATTTTACGGGATAACACATGTTAGGTCTAGGTTAGGTCTAGGATTTGCCTTCATCAGCCTCATACTTTCGCATTCCTCACATACTTCTTGAACAGATCCAGGTTTTTTTCTGGTTTCCATCACGTAGTGATGTGGTACCACGCTGAAACAGACCATTAAACCTGATTTCGATTAATATTTTACAGGATAATACACGTTAGGTCTAGGCTAGGTCTGGGATTTGCCCTCATCAGGGTCATACAATCGCAGTTTTAACATACATGTTGACCTGATCGAGGGTTTTTTCAGCATTGGATCAGGTAGTAAAGTGGTACCACACTAAAACTGTCTATTAAAACTGGATTCGATCAATATTTTATAGGATAACGCAAGTTATGTCTGGGATAGGTCTGGGATTTGCCCTCATCAGGCTCTTACTTTCGCGTTTTTCACATACGTGTTGAACAGATCCTGGGTTTTTTCTGGTTTGGATCACGTAGTAATGTGGTGCCCCACTGCAACTGTCAATTAAACCTGGTTTCCGTCAATATTTTAGAGGATTACACATGTTAGGTCTAGGATTTGCCCTTATCAGTCTCATACTTTCGCATTCTTCACATACTTCTTGAACAGATTCTGGGTTTTTTCTGGTTTCGATCACGTAGTAATGTGGTACCACACTGAAACAGATCATTAAACCTGGTTTCGATTAATATTTTAGTGGATAACACATGTTAGGTCTAGATTCGGTCTGGTATTTGCCCTCATCAGGCTCATACTTTCGCATTCTTCACATACTTGTTGAACAGATCCTGGGTTTTTTCTAGTCTGGATCACGTAGTAATGTGGTACCACACTGAAACAGTCCATTAAACCTGGTTTCGATCAATATCTTTGAGGATAACGCATTATAGGTATATGTTGGGCCTGGGATTTGCCCACATCAGGGTCATACTTTCACATTTTTCGCATACTTGTTGGCCAGATCCCTGGCTTTTTCTGGTTTGCATCACGTAGTAATGTGGTACCACACTGAAACAGTCAATTAATCCTGGTTACGATCAATATTTTAGAGGATAACGCACGTTAGGACTAGGTTAGGCCAGGAATTTTCCCTCATCAGACTCATACTTTCGGATTCTTCACATACTTCTTGAACAGATCCTGGGTTCTTTCTGGTTTGGATCACGTAGTAATGTGGTACCACACTGAAACAGTACATTAAACCTGATTTCGATCAATATTTTAGTGGATAACGCACGTTAGGTCTGGGTTAGGTCTGGGATTTGTCCTCATCAGGCTCATACTTTCGTATATTTCTCATACTTGAAAAGATCCTGGGTATTTTCTGTTTTCGACCACGTAGTAATGTGGTACCACTCTGAAACAGTCAATTAAACCTGGTTTCGATCAACATTTTTGAGGATAACGCATGTTAGGTCTAGGTTGGGCCTGGGATTTTCCCCCATCAGTCTCACACTTTCGCATTCTTCACATACTTGTTGAACAGATCCTGGGTTTTTTCTATTTTCGATCACGTAGTAATGTGGTACCACACTGAAACAGTGATTAAACCTGGTTTCGATCAATATTTTAGAGGATAACGTATGTTATGTCTAGGTTAGGCCTGGGATTTTCCCTCATCAGACACATACTTTCGCAGTTCTAACATACATGTTGAACTGATGGAGGCTTTTTCTGCATTGCATCACGTAGAAAAGTGATACCACACTAAAACTGTCCATTAAAACTGGATTCGATCAATATTTTATAGGATAACGCAAGTTATGTCTGGGATTGGTCTGGGATTTGCCCTCATCAGGCTCATACATTCGCGTTTTTCACATACTTGTTGAGCAGATCCTGGGTTTTTTCTGGTTTCGATCACGTAGTAATGTGGTACCACACTGAAACAGTCAATTAAACATGGTCTTGATAAATATTTCAGAGGATAACGCATGTTAGGTCCAGGTTGGGCCTGGGATTTGCCCTCATCAGACTCGTACTTTCGCATATTTCTCATACTTGTTGGCTAGATCCTGGGCTTTTTCTGGATTGGCCAATGCAGTAATGTGGTACCACACTGAAACTGTCATTTAAACGTGGTTTCCGTCAATATTTTAGAGGATAACACATGTTAGGTCTAGGTTAGGTCTAGGATTTGCCCTCATCAGTCTCATACTTTCGCATACTTCACATAATTCTTGAACAGATCATGGGTTTTTTCTTGTTTCGATCACGTAGTAATGCGATACCCAAGTGAAACAGACCATTAAACCTGGATTCGATTAATATTTTAGAGGATAACACATGCTAAGTCTAGGTTAGGTCTGCGATTTGCCCTCATCAGGGTCACACTTTCGCAGTTTTAACATAAATGTAAACCTGATCGATGGTTTTTTCTGCTTTGGATCACGTAGTAAAGTGGTACCGTACTGAAACAGTCAATTAAACCTGGTTTCGATAAATATTTTAGAGGATAACGCATGTTAGGTCTAGTTTAGGCCAGGGATTTGCCCTCATCAGGGTCATCCTTTCGCAGTTTTGACATACATGTTGACCTGAGCGAGGTTTTTTTCTGCTTTGGATCACGTAGCAAAGTGGTACCGCACTAAAACAGTCCATTAAACCTGGTTTCGATAAATATTTTAGAGGATAACGCAAGTTATGTCTAGGATAGTCCAGGAATTTGCCCTCATCAGCTTCATACTTTCGCATCCTTCACATACTTCTTGAACAGATCCTGGTTTTTTTCTGGTTTCGATCACGTAGTAATGTGGTACCACGCTGAAACAGACCATTAAACCTGATTTCGATTAATATTTTAGATAACACACGTTAGGTCTAGGTTAGGTCTAGGATTTGCCCTCATCAGACTCATACTTTCGCATTCTTCGCATACTTCTTGAACAGATCCTGGGTTCTTTCTGATTTGTATCACGTAGTAATGTGGTACCACACTGAAACAGTCCATTAAACCTGATTTCGATCAATATTTTAGAGGATAACGCACGTTAGGTCTGGGTTAGGTCTAGGATTTGTCCTCATCAGGCTCATACTTTCGCATATATCTCATACTTGAAAAGATCCTGGGTTTTTTCTGTTTTCGACCACGTAGTAATGTGGTACCACACTGAAACAGTCGATTAAACCTGCTTTCGATCAGTATTTTTGAGGATAACGCATGTTAGGTCTAGGTTGGGCCTGGGATTTTCACCCATCAGTCTCATACTTTCGCATTCTTCACATACTTGTTGAACAGATCCTGGGTTTTTTCTATTTTCGATCACGTAGTAATGTGGTACCACACTGAAACAGTCGATTAAACCTGGTTTCGATCAATATTTAAGAGGATAACGTATGTTATGTCTAGGTTAGGCCTGGGATTTTCCCTCATCAGACACATACTTTCGCAGTTTTAACATACATGTTGAACTGATGGAGGCTTTTTCTGCATTGCATCACGTAGAAAAGTGATATCACACTAAAACTGTCCATTAAAACTGGATTCGATCAATATTTTATAGGATAACGCAAGTTATGTCTGGGATTGGTCTGGGATTTGCCCTCATCAGGCTCATACATTCGCGTTTTTCACATACTTGTTGAGCAGATCCTGGGTTTTTTCTGGTTTCGATCACGTAGAAATGAGGTACCACACTGAAACAGTCAAGTAAACATGGTCTAGATAAATATTTCAGAGGATAACGCATGTTAGGTCCAGGTTGGGCCTGGGATTTGCCCTCATCAGACTCGTACTTTCGCATATTTCTCATACTTGTTGGCTAGATCCTGGGCTTTTTCTGGATTGCATTACGTAGTAATGTGGTACCACACTGAAACTGTCAATTAAACCTGGTTTCCGTCACTATTTTGGAGGATTACACATGTTAGGTCTAGGATTTGCCCTCATCAGTCTCATACTTTCGCATATTTCTCATACTTGTTGGCTAGATCCTGGGCTTTTTCTGGATTGGCCAATGTAGTATTGTGGTACCACACTGAAACTGTCATTTAAACGTGGTTTCCGTCAATATTTTAGAGGATAACACATGTTAGGTCTATGTTAGGTCTAGGATTTGCCCTCATCAGTCTCATACTTTCGCATACTTCACATAATTCTTGAACAGATTCTGGGTTTTTTCTGGTTTCGATCACGTAGTAATGTGGTACCACACTGAAACAGATCATTAAACCTGGTTTCGATTAATATTTTAGTGGATAACACATGTTAGGTCTAGATTCGGTCTGGTATTTGCCCTCATCAGGCTTATACTTTCGCATTCTTCACATACTTGTTGAACAGATCCTGGGTTTTTTCTAGTCTGGATCACGTAGTAATGTGGTACCACACAGAATCAGTCGATTAAACCTGGTATCGATCAATATTTTGGAGGATAACGCATGTTAGGTCTCGGTTTGGTCTAGGATTTGCCCTCATCTGGGTCATACTTTCGCATGTTACTTAAACTTGCTGGCCAGATTCTGGGCTTTCACTGGTCTGGATCACGTAGTAATGTGGTACCACACAGAAACAGTCGATTAAACCTGGTATCGATCAATATTGTTGAGGATAACGCATGTTAGGTCTCGGTTTGGTCTAGGATTTGCCCTCATCAGGCTCATACCTTCGCATATTTCTCATACTTGTTGACCTAATCGATGGTTTTTTCTGCTTTGGATCACGTCGTAAACTGGTACCACACTGATTCAGTCAATTAAACCTGGTTTCGATCAATATTTTATAGGATAACGCAAGTTAGGTCTGGGCCAGGTCTGGGATTTGCCCTCATCAGGGTTATATTTTCGCGTTTTTCACATACTTGTTGCACAGACCCCTGGCTTTTCCTGTTTTGGATCAGGTAGTACTGTGGTACCACACTGAAACAGTCGATTAATCCTGGTTTCGATCAATATCTTAGAGAATAACGCATTTTAGGTCTATGTTAGGTCTGGGATTTGCACTCATCAGGCTCGTACTTTCGCATATTTCTCATACTTGAGGGCCAGATTCTGGGCTTCCTCTGGTTTGGATCAGGTAGTAATGTGGTACCACACTGAAACAGTCCATTAAACCTGGTTTCGATCAATATCTTTGAGGATAACGCATTATAGGTATATGTTGGGCCTGGGATTTGCCCACATCAGGGTCATACTTTCACATTTCTCGCATACTTGTTGGCCAGATCCCTGGCTTTTTCTGGTTTGCATCACGTAGTAATGTGGTACCACACTGAAACAGTCAATTAATCCTGGTTACGATCAATATTTTAGAGGATAACGCACGTTTGGACTAGGTTAGGCCAGGAATTTTCCCTCATCAGACTCATACTTTCGGATTCTTCACATACTTCTTGACAGATCCTGGGTTCTTTCTGGTTTGGATCACGTAGTAATGTGGTACCACACTGAAACAGTACATTAAACCTGATTTCGATCAATATTTTAGTGGATAACGCACGTTAGGTCTGGGTTAGGTCTGGGATTTGTCCTCATCAGGCTCATACTTTCGTATATTTCTCATACTTGAAAAGATCCTGGGTATTTTCTGTTTTCGACCACGTAGTAATGTGGTACCACTCTGAAACAGTCAATTAAACCTGGTTTCGATCAACATTTTTGAGGATAACGCATGTTAGGTCTAGGTTGGGCCTGGGATTTTCCCCCATCAGTCTCATACTTTCGCATTCTTCACATACTTGTTGAACAGATCCTGGGTTTCTTCTATTTTCGATCACGTAGTAATGTGGTACCACACTGAAACAGTGATTAAACCTGGTTTCGATCAATATTTTAGAGGATAACGTATGTTATGTCTAGGTTAGGCCTGGGATTTTCCCTCATCAGACACATACTTTCGCAGTTTTAACATACATGTTGAACTGATGGAGGCTTTTTCTGCATTGCATCACGTAGAAAAGTGATATCACACTAAAACTGTCCATTAAAACTGGATTCGATCAATATTTTATAGGATAACGCAAGTTATGTCTGGGATTGGTCTGGGATTTGCCCTCATCAGGCTCATACATTCGCGTTTTTCACATACTTGTTGAGCAGATCCTGGGTTTTTTCTGGTTTCGATCACGTAGAAATGAGGTACCACACTGAAACAGTCAAGTAAACATGGTCTAGATAAATATTTCAGAGGATAACGCATGTTAGGTCCAGGTTGGGCCTGGGATTTGCCCTCATCAGACTCGTACTTTCGCATATTTCTCATACTTGTTGGCTAGATCCTGGGCTTTTTCTGGATTGCATTACGTAGTAATGTGGTACCACACTGAAACTGTCAATTAAACCTGGTTTCCGTCACTATTTTAGAGGGTTACACATGTTAGGTCTAGGATTTGCCCTCATCAGTCTCATACTTTCGCATATTTCTCATACTTGTTGGCTAGATCCTGGGCTTTTTCTGGATTGGCCAATGTAGTATTGTGGTACCACACTGAAACTGTCATTTAAACGTGGTTTCCGTCAATATTTTAGAGGATAACACATGTTAGGTCTAGGTTAGGTCTAGGATTTGCCCTCATCAGTCTCATACTTTCGCATACTTCACATAATTCTTGAACAGATTCTGGGTTTTTTCTGGTTTCGATCACGTAGTAATGTGGTACCACACTGAAACAGATCACTAAACCTGGTTTCGATTAATATTTTAGTGGATAACACATGTTAGGTCTAGATTCGGTCTGGTATTTGCCCTCATCAGGCTCATACTTTCGCATTCTTCACATACTTGTTGAACAGATCCTGGGTTTTTTCTAGTCTGGATCACGTAGTAATGTGGTACCACACAGAATCAGTCGATTAAACCTGGTATCGATCAATATTTTGGAGGATAACGCATGTTAGGTCTCGGTTTGGTCTAGGATTTGCCCTCATCTGGGTCATACTTTCGCATGTTACTTAAACTTGCTGGCCAGATTCTGGGCTTTCACTGGTCTGGATCACGTAGTAATGTGGTACCACACAGAAACAGTCGATTAAACCTGGTATCGATCAATATTTTTGAGGATAACGCATGTTAGGTCTCGGTTTGGTCTAGGATTTGCCCTCATCAGGCTCATACCTTCGCATATTTCTCATACTTGTTGACCTAATCGATGGTTTTTTCTGCTTTGGATCACGTCGTAAACTGGTACCACACTGATACAGTCAATTAAACCTGGTTTCGATCAATATTTTATAGGATAACGCAAGTTAGGTCTGGGCCAGGTCTGGGATTTGCCCTCATCAGGGTTATATTTTCGCGTTTTTCACATACTTGTTGCACAGACCCCTGGCTTTTCCTGTTTTGGATCAGGTAGTACTGTGGTACCACACTGAAACAGTCGATTAATCCTGGTTTCGATCAATATCTTAGAGAATAACGCATTTTAGGTCTATGTTAGGTCTGGGATTTGCACTCATCAGGCTCGTACTTTCGCATATTTCTCATACTTGAGGGCCAGATTCTGGGCTTCCTCTGGTTTGGATCAGGTAGTAATGTGGTACCACACTGAAACAGTCCATTAAACCTGGTTTCGATCAATATCTTTGAGGATAACGCATTATAGGTATATGTTGGGCCTGGGATTTGCCCACATCAGGGTCATACTTTCACATTTTTCGCATACTTGTTGGCCAGATCCCTGGCTTTTTCTGGTTTGCATCACGTAGTCATGTGGTACCACACTGAAACAGTCAATTAATCCTGGTTACGATCAATATTTTAGAGGATAACGCACGTTAGGACTAGGTTAGGCCAGGAATTTTCCCTCATCAGACTCATACTTTCGGATTCTTCACATACTTCTTGAACAGATCCTGGGTTCTTTCTGGTTTGGATCACGTAGTAATGTGGTACCACACTGAAACAGTACATTAAACCTGATTTCGATCAATATTTTAGTGGATAACGCACGTTAGGTCTGGGTTAGGTCTGGGATTTGTCCTCATCAGGCTCATACTTTCGTATATTTCTCATACTTGAAAAGATCCTGGGTATTTTCTGTTTTCGACCACGTAGTAATGTGGTACCACTCTGAAACCGTCAATTAAACCTGGTTTCGATCAACATTTTTGAGGATAACGCATGTTAGGTCTAGGTTGGGCCTGGGATTTTCCCCCATCAGTCTCATACTTTCGCATTCTTCACATACTTGTTGAACAGATCCTGGGTTTTTTCTATTTTCGATCACGTAGTAATGTGGTACCACACTGAAACAGTGATTAAACCTGGTTTCGATCAATATTTTAGAGGATAACGTATGTTATGTCTAGGTTAGGCCTGGGATTTTCACCCATCAGTCTCATACTTTCGCATTCTTCACATACTTGTTGAACAGATCCTGGGTTTTTTCTATTTTCGATCACGTAGTAATGTGGTACCACACTGAAACAGTGATTAAACCTGGTTTCGATCAATATTTTAGAGGATAACGTATGTTACGTCTAGGTTAGGCCTGGGATTTTCCCTCATCAGACACATACCTTCGCAGTTTTAACATACATGTTGAAGTGATGGAGGCTTTTTCTGCATTGCATCACGTAGAAAAGTGATATCACACTAAAACTGTCCATTAAAACTGGATTCGATCAATATTTTATAGGATAACGCAAGTTATGTCTGGGATTGGTCTGGGATTTGCCCTCATCAGGCTCATACATTCGCGTTTTTCACATACTTGTTGAGCAGATCCTGGGTTTTTTCTGGTTTCGATCACGTAGAAATGAGGTACCACACTGAAACAGTCAAGTAAACATGGTCTAGATAAATATTTCAGAGGATAACGCATGTTAGGTCCAGGTTGGGCCTGGGATTTGCCCTCATCAGACTCGTACTTTCGCATATTTCTCATACTTGTTGGCTAGATCCTGGGCTTTTTCTGGATTGCATTACGTAGTAATGTGGTACCACACTGAAACTGTCAATTAAACCTGGTTTCCGTCACTATTTTAGAGGATAACACATGTTAGGTCTAGGTTAGGTCTAGGATTTGCCCTCATCAGTCTCATACTTTCGCATACTTCACATAATTCTTGAACAGATTCTGGGTTTTTTCTGGTTTCGATCACGTAGTAATGTGGTACCACACTGAAACAGATCATTAAACCTGGTTTCGATTAATATTTTAGTGGATAACACATGTTAGGTCTAGATTCGGTCTGGTATTTGCCCTCATCAGGCTCATACTTTCGCATTCTTCACATACTTGTTGAACAGATCCTGGGTTTTTTCTAGTCTGGATCACGTAGTAATGTGGTACCGTACTGAAACAGTCAATTAAACCTGGTATCGATCAATATTTTAGAGGATAACGCAAGTTAGGTCTGGGATGCCGTGGCCTCCTTCTGCGAGAACGTAATGTTGCAGAAGGAGGCCGCGGGGAGGGAGCGCGAGCTTCAGCGGCGTGCTGAAGCGCGCGCTCGTGCGGTGGCCCGAGGTCGTCGCCCGGTCGCGAGGCGTCGCGGGCGGCCGCCTCGGCGTGGCGGATGACCTAGGCTGGGAGGGGGGTCCTGAGGGGACCCTCCTCCCGCCAGGCGGCGCCGGGTCGGACCGGTTGGGGGTAGGAGTGCCTTCCCCTACCGGTCCGACGCAAGGGGAGGCACCCTCGGCGGTCTGGTGCGGCCATGAACGCCCGGCCGCCGAGGGATGGAAACGGGGTCGCGGGCGGTTGCGAGTGGGGGTTCGCAGCCGCCACTAAACGCGGCCCCGGGACGGATAGCGGCGGGATGGAGTGGCCCCGTCCCGCCGCTATGAGGCAGTGTGTCTACTGGGGGGACCGATTGTCCCCCCGGGGGATGGGCGCGAAAGCGCGGGCACGGGGAGGATACCGGAAGAATGCTTCGAGCGATTCCCGGTATCCTCCCAAAGCGTGCCGAAGGGTCACCGTGGGGTTTTTAGTGGGTAGGTCCCGCGCCTGTCGTTGTACGGGCGCGGGGAATCCCACACACGCCTCCCACCTCTCCCCAAGGAGGTGGGACGGAGTCTTTCGAAGATTTTCCCCACGACAAAAAAAAAAAAAAAAAAAAAAAAAAAAAAAGTTAGGTCTGGGATATGTCCGGGATTTGCCCTCATCAGGCTCATACTATCGCGTTTTTCACATACCTGTCGAACAGATCCCTGGCTTTTTCTGGTTTGGATCACGTACTAATGTGGTACCACACTGAAACAGTCCATTAAAACAGGTTTCGATCAATATTTTAGAGAATAACGCATTTTAGGTCTAGGTTAGGTCTGGGATTTGCTCTCATCAGGCTCGTACTTTCGCATATTTCTCATACTTGAGGGCCAGATTCTGGGCTTCTTCTGGTTTGGATCAGGTAGTAATGTGGTACCACACTGAAACAGTCCATTAAACCAGGTTTCGATCAATATTTTTGGGGACAACGCATTATAGGTATATGTTGGGCCTGGAATTTGCCCACACCAGGGTCATACTTTCACATTTTTCGCATACTTAATGGCCAGATCCCTGGCATATTCTGGTTTGGATCACGTCGTAAAGTGGTACCACACTGAAACAGTCAATTAAACCTGGTTTCGGTCAATATTTTATAGGATAACGCAAGTTAGGTCTGGGACAGGTCTGGGATTTGCACTCATCAGGGTCATATTTTCGCGTTTTTACATACTTTTTGAACAGATCCCTGGCTTTTTCTGGTTTGGATCACGTACTAATGTGGTACCACACTGAAACAGTTCATTAAACCTGGTTTCGATCAATATTTTAGAGCATACCGCATGTTAGGTCTAGTTTAGGCCAGGGATTTGCCCTCATCAGGGTCATCCTTTCGCAGTTTTGACATACATGTTGACCTGAGCGAGTGTTTTTTCTGCTTTGGATCACGTAGCAAAGTGGTACCGCACTAAAACAGGCCATTAAACCTGGTTTCGATAAATATTTTAGAGGATAACGCAAGTTATGTCTAGGATAGTCCAGGAATTTGCCCTCATCAGCTTCATACTTTCGCATTCTTCACATACTTGTTGAACAGATCCTGGGCTTTTCTGGATTAGATCACGTAGTAATGTGGTACCACACTGAAACAGGCCATTAAACCTGATTTCGATTAATATTTTAGATAACACACGTTAGGTCTAGGTTAGGTCTGGGATTTGCCCTCATCAGACTCATACTTTCGCATTCTTCACATAATTCTTGAACAGATCCTGGCTTTTTCTGGTTTGGATCACGTTCTAATGTGGTACCACACTGAGACAGTCCATTAAACGTGGTTTCCGTCAATATTTTAGAGGATTACACATGTTAGGTCTAGGTTAGGTCTAGGATTTGCCCTCATCAGACTCATACTTTCGCATTCTTCACATAATTCTAGAACAGATCCTGGCTTTTTCTGGTTTGGATCACGTTCTAATGTGGTACCACACTGAGACAGTCCATTAAACGTGGTTTCGATCAATATTTTAGAGGATAACGCATGTTAGGTCTAGGTTAGGCCAGGGATTTGCCCTCATCAGGGTCATCCTTTCGCAGTGTTAACATACATGTTGACTTGATCGAGGGTTTTTTCTGCATTGGATCACGTAGTAAAGTGGTACCACACTAAAACTGTCCATTAAAACTGGATTCGATCAATATTTTATAGGATAACGCAAGTTATGTCTGGGATAGGTCTGGGATTTGCCCTCATCAGACTCATACATTCGCGTTTTTCTCATACTTGTTGAACATATCCTGGGTTTTTTCTGGTTTGGATCACGTAGTAATGTGGTACCACACTGAAACAGTCAATTAAACATGGTCTTGATAAATATTTCAGAGGATAACGCATGTTAGGTCTGGGCTAGGTCTAGGATTTGCCCTCATCAGGCTCATATTTTCGCATATTTCTCATTCTTGTTGGCTAGATTCTGGGCTTTTTCTGGATTGGATCACGTTGTAATGTGGCACCACACTGAAACTGTCAATTAAACCTGGTTTCCGTCAAAATTTTAGAGGATTACACATGTTAGGTCTGGGATTTGCTCTCATCAGGCTCGTACTTTCGCATTCTTCACATACTTGTTGAACAGATCCGGGGTTTTTTTCTGGTTTGGATCACGTAGTAATGTGGTGCCACACTGAAACAGTCGATTTAATCTGGTTTCGATCTCTATTTTTGAGGATAACGCATGTTAGGTCTAGGTTAGGTCTGGGATTTGCTCTCATCAGGCTCATACTTTCGCATATTTCTCATTCTTCTTGGCCAGATCCTAGGCTTCCACTGGTTTGGATCACGTAGTAATGTGGTACCACACTGCAACAGTGAATTAAACCTGGTCTTGATAAATATTTTAGAGGATAACGCGTGTTAGGTCTGGGTTAGGTCTAGGATTTGCCCTCATCAAACTCATACATTCGCATATTTCTCATACTTGTTGGCTAGATCCTGGGCTTTTTCTTGTTTCGATCACGTAGTAATGCTATACCCAAGTGAAACAGACCATTAAACCTGGATTCGATTAATATTTTAGAGGATAACACATGCTAAGTCTAGGTTAGGTCTGGGATTTGCCCTCATCAGGGTCACACTTTCGCAGTTTTAACATACATGTAAACCTGATCGAAGGTTTTTTCTGCTTTGGATCACGTAGTAAAGTGGTACCACACTGGAACAGTCAATTAAACCAGGTTTCGACCAATATTTTAGAGGATAACACATGTTAGGTCTAGGTTAGGTCTAGGATTTGCCCTCATCAGTCTCATACTTTCGCATACTTCACATAATTCTTGAACAGATCCGGGGTTTTTTTCTGGTTTGGATCACGTAGTAATGTGGTGCCACACTGAAACAGTCGATTAAACCTGGTTTCGATCAATATTTTAGAGGATAACGCATGTTAGGTCTAGGTTAGGTCTCGGATTTGCTCTCATCAGGCTCATACTTTCGCATATTTCTCATTCTTCTTGGCCAGATCCTAGGCTTCCACTGGCTTGGATCACGTAGTAATGTGGTACCACACTGCAACAGTCCATTAAACCTGGTTTCGATCAATATTTTAGAGGATAACGCATGTTAGGTCTAGGTTAGGTCTCGGATTTGCTCTCATCAGGCTCATACTTTCGCATATTTCTCATTCTTCTTGGCCAGATCCTAGGCTTCCACTGGCTTGGATCACGTAGTAATGTGGTACCACACTGCAACAGTCAATTAAACCTGGTCTTGATAAATATTTTAGAGGATAACGCGTGTTAGGTCTGGGTTAGGTCTTGGATTTGCCCTCTTCAGGCTCATACTTTAACATATTTCTTATACTTGTTGGCTAGATCCTGGGCTTTTTCTTGTTTCGATCACGTAGTAATGCGGTACCCAACTGAAACAGACCATTAAACCTGATTTCGATTAATATTTTAGAGGATAACACATGTTAAGTCTAGATTAGGTCTGGGATTTGCCCTCATCAGGGTCACACTTTCGCATATTTCTCATACTTGAACACATCCTGGATTTTTTCTGTTTTCGACCACGTAGTAATGTGGTACCACAGTGAAACAGTCGATTAAACCGGGTTTCGATCAATATTTTTGAGGATAACGCATGTTAGGTCTAGGTTAGGCCTGGGAATTTCCTCATCAGACACATACTTTCGCATTCTTCACATACTTGTTGAACTGATCCTGGGCTTTTCTGGATTGGATCACGTAGTAATGTGGTACCACACTGAAACAGTCAATTAATCCTCGTTACGATCAATATTTTTGTGTATAACGCACGTTAGGACTAGGTTAGGCCTGGGATTTTCCCTCATCAGACTCATACTTTCGCATTCTTAACATACTTCTTGAACAGATCATGGGCTTTTTCTGGTTTGGATCACGTAGTAATGTGGTACCACACTGAAACAGTCCATTAAACCTGGTTTCGATCAATATTTTAGAGGATAACGCATGTTAGGTCTAGGTTAGGTCTGAGATTTGCTCTCATCAGGCTCATACTTTCGCATATTTCTCATTCTGCTTGGCCAGATCCTAGGCTTCCACTGGCTTGGATCACGTAGTAATGTGGTACCACACTGCAACAGTCAATTAAACCTGGTCTTGATAAATATTTTAGAGGATAACGCGTGTTAGGTCTGGGTTAGGTCTTGGATTTGCCCTCATCAGGCTCATACTTTAACATATTTCTTATAATTGTTGGCTAGATCCTGGGCTTTTTCTGGATTGGCCAATGTGGTAATGTGGTGCCACACTGAAACTGTCATTTAGACGTGGTTTCCGCCAATATATTAGAGGATAACACATGTTAGATCTAGGTTAGGTCTAGGATTTGCCCTCATCAGTCTCATACTTTCGCATACTTCACATAATTCTTGAACAGATCCTGGGTTTTTTCTTGTTTCGATCTCGTAGTAATGCGGTACCCAACTGAAACAGACCATTAAACCTGGTTTCGATTAATATTTTAGAGGATAACACATGTTAAGTCTAGGTTAGGTCTGGGATTTGCCCTCATCAGGGTCACACTTTCGCTTATTTCTCATACTTGAACAGATCCTGGGTTTTTTCTGTTTTCGACCACGTAGTAATGTGGTACCACAGTGAAACAGTCGATTAAACCGGGTTTCGATCAATATTTTTGAGGATAACGCATGTTAGGTCTAGGTTAGGCCTGGGATTTTCCCTCATCAGACACATACTTTCGCATTCCTCACATACTTGTTGAACTGATCCTGGGCTTTTCTGGATTGGATCACGTAGTAATGTGGTCCCACACTGAAACAGTCAATTAATCCTCGTTACGATCAATATTTTTGAGTATAACGCACGTTACGACTAGGTTGGGCCAGGAATTTTCCCACATCAGACTCATATTTTCGCAGTTTTAACATACATGTTGACCAGAGCGAGGGTTTTTTCTGCTTTGGATCACGTAGCAAAGTGGTACCACACTGAAACAGTCGATTAAACCTGGTTTCGATGAATATTTTAGAGGATAACGCATGTTATGTCTAGGTTAGGCCTGGGATTTTCCCTCATCAGACACATACTTTCGCATTCTTCATATACTTCTTGAACAGATCCTGGTTTTTTTCTGGTTTCGATCACGTAGTAATGTGGTACCACGCTGAAACAGCCATTAAACCTGATTTCGATTGATATTTTAGATAACGCATGTTATGTCTGGGCTAGGTCTAGGATTTGCCCTCATCAGGGTCATCCTTTCGCAGTTTTAACATACATGTTGACCTGATCGAGGGTTTTTTCTGGTTTCGATCACGTAGTAAAGTGGTACCACACTGAAACTGTCCATTAAAACTGGATTCGATCAATATTTCAGAGGATAACGCAAGTTATGTCTGGGATAGGTCTGGGATTTGCCCTCATCAGGCTCATACTATCGCGTTTTTCACATACTTGTTGAACAGATCCTGGGTTTTTTCTGCACTGGATCACGTAGTATTGTGGTACCAGACTGAAACAGTCAATTAAACATGGTCTTGATAAACATTTCAGAGGATAACGCATGTTAGGTCTGGGCTAGGTCTAGGATTTGCCGTCATCAGGCTCATACTTTCGCATATTTCTCATACTTGTTGGCTAGATCCTGGGTTTTTTCTGTTTTCGATCACGTAGTAAAGTGGTACCACACTGAAACTATCCATTAAAACTGGTTTCGATCAATATTTTAGAGGATAACTCATGTTATGTCTGGGCTAGGTCTGGGATTTGCCCTCTTCAGGGTCATCCTTTCGCAGTTTTAACATACATGTTGACCAGAGCGAGGGTTTTTTCTGCTTTGAATCACGTAGCAAAGTGGTACCACACTGAAACAGTCGATTAAACCTGGTTTCGATGAATATTTTAGAGGATAACGCAAGTTATGTCTGGGATAGGTCTGGGATTTTCCCTCATGGGGCTCATACTTTCGCAAATATTTCTCATACTTGAACAGATCCTGGGTTTTTTCTGTTTGCGACCACGTAGTAATGTGGTACCACACTGAAACAGTCGATTAGACCTGGTTTCGATCAATATATTTAAGGATAACGCATGTTAGGTCTAAGTTAGGCCTGGGATTTTCACTCATCAGACTCATCCTTTCGCAATCTGCACATACTTGTTGAACAGATCCTGGGTTTTTTCTGTTTTCGATCACGTAGTAATGTGATATCACACTGAAACAGTCGATTAAACCTGGTTTCGATCAATATTTTAGAGGATAACGCAAGTTATGTCTGGGATAGGTCTGGGATTTGCCCTCATCAGGCTCATACTTTCGCGTTTTGCACATACGTGTTGAAGAGATCCTGGGCTTCTTCTGGTTTGGATCACGTAGTAATGTGGTACCACACTGAAACCGTCAATTAATCCTCGTTACGATCAATATTTTAGAGGATAACGCACGTTAGGACTAGGTTGGGCCAGGAATTTTCCCTCATCAGACTCATACTTTCGCATTCTTCACATACATCTTGAACAGATCCTGGGTTTTTTCTGGTTTGGATCACGTAGTAATGTGGTACCACACTGAAACAGTCCATTAAACCTGATTTCGATCAATATTTTAGAGGATAACTCACGTTAGACCTGGGTTAGGTCTAGGATTTGCCCTCATCAGGCTCATACTTTCGCATATTTCTCATACTTGAACAGATCCTGGGTGTTTTCTGTTTTCGACCACGTAGTAATGTGGTACCACAGTGAAACAGTCGATTAAACCGGGTTTCGATGAATATTTTTGAGGATAACGCATGTTAGGTCTAGGTTAGGCCTGGGATTTTCCCTTATCAGACACATACTTTCGCATTCTTCACATACATGTTGAACTGATCCTGGGCTTTTCTGGATTGGATCACGTAGTAATGTGGTACCACACTGAAACAGTCAATTAATCCTCGTTACGATCAATATTTTTGTGGATACCGCATGCTAGGTCTAGCTTAGGCCAGGGATTTGCCCTCATCAGGGTCATACTTTCGCAGTTTTAACATACATGTCGACCTGATCGAGGATTTTTTGTGCATTTGATCACGTAGTAAAGTGGTACCACACTGAAACTGTTCATTAAACCTGGTTCCGATTAATATTTTAGAGGATAACACATGTTAAGTCTAGGTTAGGTCTGGGATTTGCCCTCATCAGACACATACTTTCGCATTCTTCACATACTTATTGAACTGATCCTGGGCTTTTCTGGATTGGATCACGTAGTAATGTGGTTCCACACTGAAACTGTCAGTTAAACCTGGTTTCCGTCAACATTTTACAGGATAACACATGTTAGGTCTAGGTTAGGCCAGGGATTTGCCCTCATCAGGGTCATCCTTTCGCATATTTCTCGTACTTGTTGTCTAGATCCTTGGTTTTTTCTGGTTTCGATCACGTAGTAATGTGGTACCACGCTGAAACAGACCATTAAACCTAGTTTCGATTAATATTTTAGTGGATAACACATGTTAGGTCTGGGTTAGGCCTGGGATTTGCCCTCATCAGGGTCATACTTTCGCAGTTTTAACATACATGTCGACCTGATCGAGGGTTTTTTGTGCATTTGATCACGGAGTAAAGTGGTACCACACTGAAACTGTCCATTAAACCTGGTTCCGATCAATATTTTATAGGATAACGCAAGTTAGGTCTGGGACAGGTCTGGGATTTGCACTCACCAGGGTCATATTTTCGCAGTTTTAACATACATGTTGACCAGAGCGAGGGTTTTTTCTGCTTTGGGTCACGTAGCAAAGTGGTACCACACTGAAACAGTCCATTAAACCTGGTTTCGATGAATATTTCAGAGGATAACGCATGTTATGTCTAGGTTAGGCCTGGGATTTTCCCTCATCAGACACATACTTTCGCATTCCTCATATACTTCTTGAACAGATCCTGGTTTTCTTCTGGATTCGATCACGTAGTAATGTGGTACCACGCTGAAACAGACCATAAAACCTGATTTCGATTAATATTTTACATAACGCATGTTATGTCTGGGCTAGGTCTAGGATTTGCCCTCATCAGGGTCATCCTTTCGCAGTTTTAACATACATGTTGACCTGATCGAGGGTTTTTTCTGGTTTCGATCACGTAGTAAAGTGGTACCACACTGAAACTGTCCATTAAAACTGGATTCGATCAATATTTCAGAGGATAACGCAAGTTATGTCTGGGATAGGTCTGGGATTTGCCCTCATCAGGCTCATACTATCGCGTTTTTCACATACTTGTTGAACAGATCCTGGGTTTTTTCTGCACTGGATCACGTAGTATTGTGGTACCAGACTGAAACAGTCAATTAAACATGGTCTTGATAAACATTTCAGAGGATAACGCATGTTAGGTCTGGGCTAGGTCTAGGATTTGCCGTCATCAGGCTCATACTTTCGCATATTTCTCATACTTGTTGGCTAGATCCTGGGTTTTTTCTGTTTTCGATCACGTAGTAAAGTGGTACCACACTGAAACTATCCATTAAAACTGGTTTCGATCAATATTTTAGAGGATAACTCATGTTATGTCTGGGCTAGGTCTGGGATTTGCCCTCTTCAGGGTCATCCTTTCGCAGTTTTAACATACATGTTGACCAGAGCGAGGGTTTTTTCTGCTTTGAATCACGTAGCAAAGTGGTACCACACTGAAACAGTCGATTAAACCTGGTTTCGATGAATATTTTAGAGGATAACGCAAGTTATGTCTGGGATAGGTCTGGGATTTTCCCTCATGGGGCTCATACTTTCGCAAATATTTCTCATACTTGAACAGATCCTGGGTTTTTTCTGTTTGCGACCACGTAGTAATGTGGTACCACGCTGAAACAGACCATAAAACCTGATTTCGATTAATATTTTACATAACGCATGTTATGTCTGGGCTAGGTCTAGGATTTGCCCTCATCAGGGTCATCCTTTCGCAGTTTTAACATACATGTTGACCTGATCGAGGGTTTTTTCTGCATTGCATCACGTAGTAAAGTGGTACCACACTAAAACTGTCCATTAAAACTGGATTCGATCAATATTTTAGAGGATAACGCAAGTTATGTGTGGGATAGGTCTGGGATTTGCCCTCATCAGGCTCATACTATTGCGTTTTTCACATACTTGTTGGACAGATCCTGGGTTTTTTCTGCACTGGATCACGTAGTAGTATGGTACCAGACTGAAACAGTCAATTAAACATGGTCTTGATAAATATTTCAGAGGATAACGCATGTTAGGTCTGGGCTAGGTCTGGGATTTGCCCTCATGGGGCTCATACTTTCGCATATTTCTCATACTTGTTGGCTAGATCCTGGGTTTTTTCTGGATTCGATCACTTAGTAATGTGGTACCACACTGAAACAGTCCATTAAACCTGATTTCGATCAATATTTTAGAGGATAACGCTCTTTAGACCTGGGTTAGGTCTAGGATTTGCCCTCATTAGGCTCATACTTTCGCATATTTCTCATACTTGAACAGATCCTGGGATTTTTCTGTTTGCGACCACGTAGTAATGTGGTACCACACTGATACAGTCGATTAGACCTGGTTTCGATCAATATATTTGAGGATAACGCATGTTAGGTCTAAGTTAGGCCTGGGATTTTCACTCATCAGACTCATCCTTTCGCAATCTTCACATACTTGTTGAACAGATCCTGGGTTTTTTCTGTTTTCGATCACGTAGTAATGTGGTATCACACTGAAACAGTCGATTAGACCTGGTTTCGATAAATATTTTAGAGGATAACGCAAGTTATGTCTGGGATAGGTCTGGGATTTGCCCTCATCAGGCTCATACTTTCGCGTTTTGCACATACGTGTTGAAGAGATCCTGGGCTTTTTCTGGTTTGGATCACGTAGTAATGTGGTACCACACTGAAACCGTCAATTAATCCTCGTTACGATCAATATTTTAGAGGATAACGCACGTTAGGACTAGGTTGGGCCAAGAATTTTCCCTCATCAGCTTCATGCTTTCGCATTCTTCACATACTTCTTGAACAGATCCAGGGTTTTTTCTGGTTTGGATCACGTAGTAATGTGGTACCACGCTGAAACAGACCATTAAACCTGATTTCGATTAATATTTTGGAGGATAACACACGCTAGGTCTAGGTTAGGTGGGGATTTGCCCTCATCAGGGTCATACTTTCGCAGTTTTAACATACATGCTGACCTGATCGAGGGTTTTTTTCTGCATTGGATCACGTAGTAATGTGGTACCACACTGAAACAGTCAATTAAACATGGTCTTGATAAATATTTCAGAGGATAACGCATGTTAGTTCTGGGCTAGGTCTAGGATTTGCCCTCATCAGGCTCATACTTTCGCATATTTCTCATTCTTGTTGAACAGATCCTGGGCTTTTTCTGGTTTGGATCACGTAGTAATGTGGAACCACACTGAAACAGTCAATTAAACATGGTCTTGATAAATATTTTAGAGGATAACGCAAGTTAGGTCTGGGATAGGTCTGGGATTTGCCCTCATAAGGGTCATATTCTCGCATTTTTCACATACTTGTTGAACAGATCCTGGGATTTTTTCTGGTTTGGATCACGTAGTAATGTTGTACCACACTGAAACAGTCAATTAAACCTGGTCTTGATAAATATTTTAGAGGATAACGCGTGTTAGGTCTGGGTTAGGTCTAGGATTTACCCTCATCAGGCTCATAGTTTCGCATATTTCTCATACTTGTTGGCCAGATCCTAGGCTTCCACTGGTTTGGATCACGTAGTAATGTGGTACCACACTGAAACAGTCAATTAAACCTGGTTTCGATTAATATTTTAATGGATAACGCATGTTAGGTCTAGGTTAGGCCTGGGATTTTCCCTCATCAGACTCTTACTTTCGCGTTTTTCACATACTTGTTGAACAGATCCTGGGTTTTTTCTGGTTTGGATCACGTAGTAACGTGGTACCACACTGAAACAGTCAATTAATCCTGGTTACGATCAATATTTTAGAGGATAACGCACGGTAGGACTTGGATAGGCCAGGAATTTTCCCTCATCAGACTCATACTTTCGCATTCTTCACATACTTCTTGAACAGGTCCTGGGTTTTTTCTGATTTGGATCATGTAGTAATGTGGTACCACACTGAAACAGTCAATTAAACCTGGTCTTGATAAATATTTTAGAGGATAACGCGTATTAGGTCTGGGTTAGGACTAGGATTTGCCCTCATCAGGCTCATACTTTCGCGTTTTTCACATACTTGTTGAACAGATACTAGGTTTTTTCTGGTTTGGATCACGTAGTAATGTGGAACCACACTGAAACAGTCAATTAAACATGGTCTTGATAAATATTTTATACGATAACGCAAGTTATGTCTGGGATAGGTCTGGGATTTGCCCTCATCAGGCTCATACTTTCGCGTTTTTCACATACTTGTCGAACAGATACTAGGTTTTTTCTGGTTTGGATCACGTAGTAATGTGGAACCACACTGAAACAGTCAATTAAACCTGGTTTCGATCAATATTTTAGAGGATAACGCAAGTGAGGTCTGGGACAGGTCTGGGATTTGCCCTCATCAGGGTCATATTTTAGCATTTTTCACATACTTGTTGAACAGATCCTGGGATTTTTTCTGGTTTGGATCACGTAGTAATGTGGTACCACACCGAAACAATCAATTAAACCTGGTCTTGATAAATATTTTAGAGGATAACGCGTATTAGGTCTGGGTTAGGACTAGGATTTGCGCTCATCAGGCTCATACTTTCGCATTTTTCACATACTTTTTGAACAGATCCTGGGATTTTTTCTGGTTTGGATCACGTAGTAATGTGGTACCACACTGAAACAGTCAATTAAACCTGGTCTTGATAAATATTTTAGAGGATAACGCGTGTTAGGTCTGGGTTGGGTCTAGGATTTGCTCTCATCAGGCTCATACTTTCGCATATTTCTCATACTTGTTTGCTAGATCCTGGGCCTTTTCTGGATTGGATCACGTTGTAGTGTTGTACCACGCTGAAACTCTTATTTAAACGTGGTTTCCGTCAATATTTTAGAGGATAACACATGTTAGGTCTAGGTTAGGTCTAGGATTTGCCCTCATCAGTCTCATACTTTCGCATTCTTCACATACTTGTTGAACGGATCCTGGGTTTTTTCTGGTTTGGATCACGTAGTAATGTGGGACCACACTGAAACAGTCAATTAAACCTGGTTTCGATCAATATTTTAGAGAATAATTCATGTTAGGTCTAGGTTAGGTCTGGGATTTGCTCTCATCAGGCTCATTCTTTCGCATATTTCTCATACTTGATGGCTAGATCCTGGGCTTTTTCTGGATTGCATCTCGTAGTAATGAAGTGCAACACTGAAACAGTCAATTAAACCTGGTTTCCATCAATATCTTAGAGGACAACGCAAGTTAGGTCTGGGATAGGTCTGGGACTTGCCCTCATCACGCTCATACTTTCGCGTTTTTGACATACTTGTTGAACAGATCCTGGGTTTTTTCTGGTTTGGATCACGTAGTAGTGTGGTACCACACTGAAACAGTCCATTAAACCAGGTTTGGATCAATATTTTAGAGGATAACGCATGTTAGGTCTAGGTTAGGTCGGGGATTTTCACTCATCAGACTCATACTTTCGCATTCTCCACATACTTGTTGAACGGATCCTGGGTTTTTTCTGGTTTGGATCACGTAGTAATGTGGTACCACACTGAAACAGTCGATTGAACCTGGTTTCGATCAGTATTTTAGAGGATAACGCAACATAAGTCTGGGATAGGTCTGGGATTTGCCCTCATCAGGCTCATACTTTCGCGTTTTTCACATACTTGTTGAACAGATACTAGGTTTTTTCTGGTTTGGATCACGTAGTAATGTGGAACCACACTGAAACAGTCAATTAAACATGGTCTTGATAAATATTTTATACGATAACGCAAGTTATGTCTGGGATAGGTCTGGGATTTGCCCTCATCAGGCTCATACTTTCGCGTTTTTCACATACTTGTCGAACAGATACTAGGTTTTTTCTGGTTTGGATCACGTAGTAATGTGGAACCACACTGAAACAGTCAATTAAACCTGGTTTCGATCAATATTTTAGAGGATAACGCAAGTTAGGTCTGGGACAGGTCTGGGATTTGCCCTCATCAGGGTCATATTTTAGCATTTTTCACATACTTGTTGAACAGATCCTGGGATTTTTTCTGGTTTGGATCACGTAGTAATGTGGTACCACACCGAAACAATCAATTAAACCTGGTCTTGATAAATATTTTAGAGGATAACGCGTATTAGGTCTGGGTTAGGACTAGGATTTGCCCTCATCAGGCTCATACTTTCGCATTTTTCACATACTTTTTGAACAGATCCTGGGATTTTTTCTGGTTTGGATCACGTAGTAATGTGGTACCACACTGAAACAGTCAATTAAACCTGGTCTTGATAAATATTTTAGAGGATAACGCGTGTTAGGTTTGGGTTGGGTCTAGGATTTGCCCTCATCAGGCTCATACTTTCGCATATTTCTCATACTTGTTTGCTAGATCCTGGGCCTTTTCTGGATTGGATCACGTTGTAGTGTTGTACCACGCTGAAACTCTTATTTAAACGTGGTTTCCGTCAATATTTTAGAGGATAACACATGTTAGGTCTAGGTTAGGTCTAGGATTTGCCCTCATCAGTCTCATACTTTCGCATTCTTCACATAATTCTTGAACAGATCCTGAGTTTTTTCTTGTTTCGATCACGTAGTAATGTGGCACCACACTGAAACAGACCATTAAACTTGGTTTCAATTAATATTTAAGAGGAGAACACATGTTAAGTCTAGGTTAGGTCTGGGATTTGCCCTCATCAGGGTCATCCTTTCGCAGTTTTAACATACATGGAAACCTGATCGATGGTTTTTTCTGCTTTGGATCACGTCGTAAAGTGGTACCACACTGAAACAGTCAATTATACCTGGTTTCGATCAATATTTTATAGGATAACGCAAGTTATGTCTGGGATAGGTCTGGGATTTGTCCTCATCAGGCTCATACTTTCGCGTTTTTCACATACTTGTTGAACAGATCCTGGGTTTTTTCTGGTTTGGATCACGTAGTAATGTGGAACCACACTGAAACAGTCAATTAAACATGGTCTTGATAAATATTTTAGAGGATAACACAAGTTAGGTCTGGGATAGGTCTGTTATTTGCCCTCATCAGGGTCATATTTTCGCATTTTTCACATACTTGTTGAACAGATACTAGGTTTTTTCTGGTTTGGATCACGTAGTAATGTGGTACCACACTGAAACAGTCAATTAAACATGGTCTTGATAGATATTTTAGAGGATAACGCGTGTTAGGTCTGGGTTAGGTCTAGGATATGCCCTCATGAGGCTCATACTTTCGCATATTTCTCATACTTGTTTGCTAGATCCTGGGCCTTTTCTGGATTGGATCACGTTGTAATGTTGTACCACACTGAAACTGTCATTTAAACGTGGTTTCCGTCAATATTTTTGAGGATAACACATGTTAGGTCTAGGTTAGGTCTAGGATTTGCCCTCATCAGGCTCATACTTCCGCGTTTTTCACATACTTGTTGAACAGATACTAGGTTTTTTCTGGTTTGGATCACGTAGTAATGTGGTACCACACTGAAACAGTCAATTAAACATGGTCTTGATAAATATTTCAGAGGACAACGCATGTTAGGTCTGGGCTAGGTCTAGGATTTGCCCTCATCAGGCTCATACTTTCGCATATTTCTCATTCTTGTTGCCTAGATCCTGGGCTTTTTCTGTATTGGATCACGTAGTAATGTGGTACCACACTGAAACAGTCAATTAATCCTGGTTACGATCAATATTTTAGAGGATAACGAACTTTAGGACTAGGTTAGGCCAGGAATTTTCCCTCATCAGACTCATACTTTCGCATTCTTCACATACTTCTTGAACAGATCCTGGGTTTTTTCTGGTTTGGATCACGTAGTAATGTGGAACCACACTGAAACAGTCAATTAAACATGGTCTTGATAAATATTTTAGAGGATAACACAAGTTAGGTCTGGGATAGGTCTGTTATTTGCCCTCATCAGGGTCATATTTTCGCATTTTTCACATACTTGTTGAACAGATACTAGGTTTTTTCTGGTTTGGATCACGTAGTAATGTGGTACCACACTGAAACAGTCAATTAAACATGGTCTTGATAGATATTTTAGAGGATAACGCGTGTTAGGTCTGGGTTAGGTCTAGGATATGCCCTCATGAGGCTCATACTTTCGCATATTTCTCATACTTGTTTGCTAGATCCTGGGCCTTTTCTGGATTGGATCACGTTGTAATGTTGTACCACACTGAAACTGTCATTTAAACGTGGTTTCCGTCAATATTTTTGAGGATAACACATGTTAGGTCTAGGTTAGGTCTAGGATTTGCCCTCATCAGGCTCATACTTCCGCGTTTTTCACATACTTGTTGAACAGATACTAGGTTTTTTCTGGTTTGGATCACGTAGTAATGTGGTACCACACTGAAACAGTCAATTAAACATGGTCTTGATAAATATTTCAGAGGACAACGCATGTTAGGTCTGGGCTAGGTCTAGGATTTGCCCTCATCAGGCTCATACTTTCGCATATTTCTCATTCTTGTTGCCTAGATCCTGGGCTTTTTCTGTATTGGATCACGTAGTAATGTGGTACCACACTGAAACAGTCAATTAATCCTGGTTACGATCAATATTTTAGAGGATAACGAACTTTAGGACTAGGTTAGGCCAGGAATTTTCCCTCATCAGACTCATACTTTCGCATTCTTCACATACTTCTTGAACAGATCCTGGGTTTTTTCTGGTTTGGATCACGTAGTAATGTGGTACCACACTGAAGCAGTCCATTAAACCTGATTTCGATCAATATTTTAGAGGATAACGCACGTTAGGTCTGGGTTAGGTCTGGGATTTGCCCTCATCGGGCTCATACTTTCGCGTTTTTCACATACTTGTTGAACAGATCCTGGGTTTTTTCTGGTTTGGATCACGTAGTAATGTGGAACAACACTGAAACAGTCAATTAAACATGGTCTTGATAAATATTTTAGAGGATAACGCGTGTTAGGTGTAGGTTAGGTCTAGGATTTGCCCTCATCAGGCTCATACTTTCGCATATTTCTCATACTTGTTGGCCAGATCCTAGGCTTCCACTGGTTTGGATCACGTAGTAATGTGGTACCACACTGAAACAGTCAATTAAACGTGGTCTCGATAGATATTTTAGAGGATAACGCTTGTTAGGTCTGGGTTAGGTCTAGGATTTGCCCTCATCAGGCTCATACTTTCGCATAACTCTCGTACTTGTTTGCTAGATCCTGGGCCTTTTCTGGATTGGATCACGTTGTAATGTGGTACCACACTGAAACTGTCATTTAAACGTGGTTTCCCTCATATTTCAGAGGATAACGCATGTTAGGTCTGGGCTAGGTCTAGGATTTGCCCTCATCAGACTCATACTTTCGCATTCTTCACATACTTGTTGACGAGATCCTGGGCTTTTTCTGGTTTGGATCACGTAGTAATGTGGTACCACACTGAAACAGTCAATTAAACATGGTCTTGATAAATATTTTATAGGATAACGCAAGTTATGTCTGGGATAGGTCTGGGATTTGCCCTCATCAGGCTCATACTTTCGCATATTTCTCATACTTGTTGAACATATCCTGGGTTTCTTCTGGTTTGGATCACGTAGTAATGTGGTACCACACTGAAACAGTCAATTAAACTTGGTTTCGATTAATATTTTAGTGGATAACGCATGTTAGGTCTAGGTTAGGCCTGGGATTTTCCCTCATCAGACTCATACTTTCGCATTCTTCAGATACTTCTTGAACAGATCCTGGGTTTTTTCTGTTTTCATTCCCGTAGTAATGTGGTACCACACTGAAACAGTCGATTAAACCTGGTTTCGATCAATATTTTAGAGGATCACGCATGTTATGTCTAGGTTAGGCCAGGGATTTTCCCTCATCGGACTCATACTTTTGTATTCTTCACATACTTGTTGAACTGATCCTGGGCTTTTCTGGATTGGATCACGTTGTAATGCTGTACCACACTGAAACTGTCATTTAAACGTGGTTTCCGTCAATATTTTAGAGGATAACACATGTTAGGTCTAGGTTAGGTCTAGGATTTGCACTCATCAGTCTCATACTTTCGCATTCTTTACATAATTCCTGAACAGATCCTGGGTTTTTTCTTGTTTCGATCACGTAGTAATGTGGGACCACACTGCAACAGACCCAACCAAACCAGAAAAAACCCAGGATCTGTTCAACGACTATGTGAAGTGTGCGAAAGTATGAGTCTGATGAGGGCAAATCCCAGACCTATCCCAGACCTAACATGCGTTATCCTCCAAAATATTTATCAAGACCAGGTTTTATTGATTGTTTCAGTGTGGACCCACATTACTACGTGATCCAAACTAGAAAAAACCCAGGATCCGTTCAACAAGTATGTGAAGAATGCGAAAGTATGAGTCTGATGAGTGAAAATCCCAGACCTAACCTAGACCTAAGATGCGTTATCCTCTAAAATATTGATCCAAACCAGGTTTAATGGACTGTTTCAGTGTGGTACCACACTACTACGTGATCCAAACCAGAAAAAACCCAGGATCTCTTCAACAAGTATGTGAAAAACGCGAAAGTATGAGTCTGATGAGGTCAAATCCCAGACCTATCCCAGACTTATGTTGCGTTATCCTCTAAAATACTGATCGAAACCAGGTTCAATCGACTGTTTCAGTGTGGTACCACATTACTACGTGATCCAAACCAGAAAAAACCCAGGATCCGTTCAACAAGTATGTGGAGAATGCGAAAGTATGAGTCTGACGAGTGAAAATCCCCGACCTAACCTAGACCTAACATGCGTTATCCTCTAAAATATTGATCCAAACCTGGTTTAATGGACTGTTTCAGTGTTGCACTTCATTACTACGAGATGCAATCCAGAAAAAGCCCAGGATCTAGCCATCAAGTATGAGAAATATGCGAAAGAATGAGCCTGATGAGAGCAAATCCCAGACCTAACCTAGACCTAACATGAATTATTCTCTAAAATATTGATCGAAACCAGGTTTAATTGACTGTTTCAGCGTGGTACCACATTACTACGTGATACAATCCAGAAACAGCCCAGGATCTAGCCATGAAGTATGAGAAATATGCGAAAGTATGAGCCTGATGAGGGCAAATCCTAGACCTAACCCAGACCTAACATGCGTTATACTCTGAAATATTTATCAAGATCAGGTTTAATTGAATGTTTCAGTGTGGTACCACATTACTACGTGAACCAAACCAGAAAAAACCCAGGATCCGTTCAACAAGTATGTGAAGAATGCGAAAGTATGAGTCTGATGAGTGAAAATCCCAGGGCTAACCTAGACCTAACATGCGTTATCCTCTAAAAATATTGATCCAAACCAGGTTTAATTGACTGTTTCAGTGTGGTACCACATTACTACATGATCCAATCCAGAAATAGCCCAGGATCCAGCCATGAAGTATGAGAAATATGCGAAAGTATGAGCCTGATGAGGGCAAATCCCAGACCTAACCTAGACCTAACATGAATTATTCTCTAAGATATTGATCAAAACCAGGTTTAATTGACTGTTTCAGTGTGGTACCACATTACTACGTGATCCAAACCAGAAAAAACACAGGATCCGTTCAACAAGTATGTGAAGAATGCGAAAGTATGAGTCTGATGAGTGAAAATCCCAGACCTAACCTAGACCTAACATGAATTATTCTCCAATATATTGATCGAAACCAGGTTTAATTGACTGTTTCCGTGTGGTCCCACATTACTACGTGATCCAAACCAGAAAAAACCCAGGATCCGTTCAACAAGTATGTGAAGAATGCGAAAGTAAGAGTCTGATGAGTGAAAATCCCAGGCCTAACCTAGACCTAACATGCGTTATCCTCAAAAATATTGATCGAAACCTGGTTTAATCGACTGTTTCAGTGTGGTACCACATTACTATGCGATCCAAACCAGAAAATAACCCAGGATCTGTTCAACGAGTATGTGAAAAACGCGAATGTATGAGCCTGATGTGGGCAAATCCCAGACCTATCTCAGACCTAACTTGCGTTGTCCTCTAAGATATTGATGGAATCCAGGTTTAATTGACTGTTTCAGTGTTGTACTTCATTACTACGTTATGCAATCCAGAAAAAGCCCAGGATCTAGCCATCAAGTATGAGAATTATGCGAAAGAATGAGCCTGATGAGAGCAAATCCCAGACCTAACCTAGACCTAACATGAATTATTCTCTAATATATTGATCGAAACCAGGTTTAATTGACTGTTTCCGTGTGGTCCCACATTACTACGTGATCCAAACCAGCAAAAACCCCGGATCCGTTCAACAAGTATGAGAAGAATGCGAAAGTATGAGACTGATGAGTGAAAATCCCAGGCCTAACCTAGACCTAACATGCGTTATCCTCAAAAATATTGATCGAAACCTGGTTTAATCGACTGTTTCAGTGTGGTAACACATTACTATGCGATCCAAACCAGAAAAAACCCAGGATCTCTTCAACAAGTATGTGAAAAACGCGAAAGTATGAGTCTGATGAGGTCAAATCCCAGACCTATCCCAGACTTATGTTGCGTTATCCTCTAAAATACTGATCGAAACCAGCTTCAATCGACTGTTTCAGTGTGGTACCACATTACTACGTGATCCAAACCAGAAAAAACACAGGATCCGTTCAACAAGTATGTGAAGAATGCGAAAGTATGAGTCTGATGAGTGAAAATCCCAGGCCTAACCTAGACCTAACATGAATTATTCTCTAATATATTGATCGAAACCAGGTTTAATTGACTGTTTCCGTGTGGTCCCACATTACTACGTGATCCAAACCAGAAAAAACCCAGGATCCGTTCAACAAGTATGTGAAGAATGCGAAAGTAAGAGTCTGATGAGTGAAAATCCCAGGCCTAACCTAGACCTAACATGCGTTATCCTCAAAAATATTGATCGAAACCTGGTTTAATCGACTGTTTCAGTGTGGTACCACATTACTATGCGATCCAAACCAGAAAATAACCCAGGATCTGTTCAACGAGTATGTGAAAAACGCGAATGTATGAGCCTGATGTGGGCAAATCCCAGACCTAACCCAGACCTAACTTGCGTTGTCCTCTAAGATATTGATGGAAACCAGGTTTAATTGACTGTTTCAGTGTTGCACTTCATTACTACGAGATGCAATCCAGAAAAAGCCCAGGATCTAGCCATCAAGTATGAGAAATATGCGAAAGAATGAGCCTGATGAGAGCAAATCCCAGACCTAACCTAGACCTAACATGAATTATTCTCTAAAATATTGATCGAAACCAGGTTTAATTGACTGTTTCAGTGTGGTCCCACATTACTACGTGATCCAAACCAGAAAAAACCCAGGATCCGTTCAACAAGTATGTGAAGAATGCGAAAGTATGAGTCTGATGAGTGAAAATCCCCGACCTAACCTAGACCTAACATGCGTTATCCTCTAAAATATTGATCCAAACCTAGTTTAATGGACTGTTTCAGTGTGGTACCACACTACTACGTGATCCAAACCAGAAAAAACCCAGGATCTGTTCAACAAGTATGTGAAGAATGCGAATGTAAGAGTCTGATGAGTGAAAATCCCAGGCCTAACCTAGACCTAACATGCGTTATCCTCAAAAATATTGATCGAAACCTGGTTTAATCGACTGTTTCAGTGTGGTACCACATTACTATGCGATCCAAACCAGAAAATAACCCAGGATCTGTTCAACGAGTATGTGAAAAACGCGAATGTATGAGCCTGATGTGGGCAAATCCCAGACCTATCTCAGACCTAACTTGCGTTGTCCTCTAAGATATTGATGGAATCCAGGTTTAATTGACTGTTTCAGTGTTGTACTTCATTACTACGTTATGCAATCCAGAAAAAGCCCAGGATCTAGCCATCAAGTATGAGAAATATGCGAAAGAATGAGCCTGATGAGAGCAAATCCCAGACCTAACCTAGACCTAACATGAATTATTCTCTAATATATTGATCGAAACCAGGTTTAATTGACTGTTTCCGTGTGGTCCCACATTACTACGTGATCCAAACCAGCAAAAACCCAGGATCCGTTCAACAAGTATGAGAAGAATGCGAAAGTATGAGACTGATGAGTGAAAATCCCAGGCCTAACCTAGACCTAACATGCGTTATCCTCAAAAATATTGATCGAAACCTGGTTTAATCGACTGTTTCAGTGTGGTAACACATTACTATGCGATCCAAACCAGAAAAAACCCAGGATCTCTTCAACAAGTATGTGAAAAACGCGAAAGTATGAGTCTGATGAGGTCAAATCCCAGACCTATCCCAGACTTATGTTGCGTTATCCTCTAAAATACTGATCGAAACCAGCTTCAATCGACTGTTTCAGTGTGGTACCACATTACTACGTGATCCAAACCAGAAAAAACACAGGATCCGTTCAACAAGTATGTGAAGAATGCGAAAGTATGAGTCTGATGAGTGAAAATCCCAGGCCTAACCTAGACCTAACATGAATTATTCTCCAATATATTGATCGAAACCAGGTTTAATTGACTGTTTCCGTGTGGTCCCACATTACTACGTGATCCAAACCAGAAAAAACCCAGGATCCGTTCAACAAGTATGTGAAGAATGCGAAAGTAAGAGTCTGATGAGTGAAAATCCCAGGCCTAACCTAGACCTAACATGCGTTATCCTCAAAAATATTGATCGAAACCTGGTTTAATCGACTGTTTCAGTGTGGTACCACATTACTATGCGATCCAAACCAGAAAATAACCCAGGATCTGTTCAACGAGTATGTGAAAAACGCGAATGTATGAGCCTGATGTGGGCAAATCCCAGACCTATCTCAGACCTAACTTGCGTTGTCCTCTAAGATATTGATGGAATCCAGGTTTAATTGACTGTTTCAGTGTTGTACTTCATTACTACGTTATGCAATCCAGAAAAAGCCCAGGATCTAGCCATCAAGTATGAGAATTATGCGAAAGAATGAGCCTGATGAGAGCAAATCCCAGACCTAACCTAGACCTAACATGAATTATTCTCTAATATATTGATCGAAACCAGGTTTAATTGACTGTTTCCGTGTGGTCCCACATTACTACGTGATCCAAACCAGCAAAAACCCCGGATCCGTTCAACAAGTATGAGAAGAATGCGAAAGTATGAGACTGATGAGTGAAAATCCCAGGCCTAACCTAGACCTAACATGCGTTATCCTCAAAAATATTGATCGAAACCTGGTTTAATCGACTGTTTCAGTGTGGTAACACATTACTATGCGATCCAAACCAGAAAAAACCCAGGATCTCTTCAACAAGTATGTGAAAAACGCGAAAGTATGAGTCTGATGAGGTCAAATCCCAGACCTATCCCAGACTTATGTTGCGTTATCCTCTAAAATACTGATCGAAACCAGCTTCAATCGACTGTTTCAGTGTGGTACCACATTACTACGTGATCCAAACCAGAAAAAACACAGGATCCGTTCAACATGTATGTGAAGAATGCGAAAGTATGAGTCTGATGAGTGAAAATCCCAGGCCTAACCTAGACCTAACATGAATTATTCTCTAATATATTGATCGAAACCAGGTTTAATTGACTGTTTCCGTGTGGTCCCACATTACTACGTGATCCAAACCAGAAAAAACCCAGGATCCGTTCAACAAGTATGTGAAGAATGCGAAAGTAAGAGTCTGATGAGTGAAAATCCCAGGCCTAACCTAGACCTAACATGCGTTATCCTCAAAAATATTGATCGAAACCTGGTTTAATCGACTGTTTCAGTGTGGTACCACATTACTATGCGATCCAAACCAGAAAATAACCCAGGATCTGTTCAACGAGTATGTGAAAAACGCGAATGTATGAGCCTGATGTGGGCAAATCCCAGACCTAACCCAGACCTAACTTGCGTTGTCCTCTAAGATATTGATGGAAACCAGGTTTAATTGACTGTTTCAGTGTTGCACTTCATTACTACGAGATGCAATCCAGAAAAAGCCCCGGATCTAGCCATCAAGTATGAGAAATATGCGAAAGAATGAGCCTGATGAGAGCAAATCCCAGACCTAACCTAGACCTAACATGAATTATTCTCTAAAATATTGATCGAAACCAGGTTTAATTGACTGTTTCAGTGTGGTCCCACATTACTACGTGATCCAAACCAGAAAAAACCCAGGATCCGTTCAACAAGTATGTGAAGAATGCGAAAGTATGAGTCTGATGAGTGAAAATCCCCGACCTAACCTAGACCTAACATGCGTTATCCTCTAAAATATTGATCCAAACCTAGTTTAATGGACTGTTTCAGTGTGGTACCACACTACTACGTGATCCAAACCAGAAAAAACCCAGGATCTGTTCAACAAGTATGTGAAGAATGCGAATGTAAGAGTCTGATGAGTGAAAATCCCAGGCCTAACCTAGACCTAACATGCGTTATCCTCAAAAATATTGATCGAAACCTGGTTTAATCGACTGTTTCAGTGTGGTACCACATTACTATGCGATCCAAACCAGAAAATAACCCAGGATCTGTTCAACGAGTATGTGAAAAACGCGAATGTATGAGCCTGATGTGGGCAAATCCCAGACCTATCTCAGACCTAACTTGCGTTGTCCTCTAAGATATTGATGGAATCCAGGTTTAATTGACTGTTTCAGTGTTGTACTTCATTACTACGTTATGCAATCCAGAAAAAGCCCAGGATCTAGCCATCAAGTATGAGAAATATGCGAAAGAATGAGCCTGATGAGAGCAAATCCCAGACCTAACCTAGACCTAACATGAATTATTCTCTAATATATTGATCGAAACCAGGTTTAATTGACTGTTTCCGTGTGGTCCCACATTACTACGTGATCCAAACCAGCAAAAACCCAGGATCCGTTCAACAAGTATGAGAAGAATGCGAAAGTATGAGACTGATGAGTGAAAATCCCAGGCCTAACCTAGACCTAACATGCGTTATCCTCAAAAATATTGATCGAAACCTGGTTTAATCGACTGTTTCAGTGTGGTAACACATTACTATGCGATCCAAACCAGAAAAAACCCAGGATCTCTTCAACAAGTATGTGAAAAACGCGAATGTATGAGCCTGATGTGGGCAAATCCCAGACCTAACCCAGACCTAACTTGCGTTGTCCTCTAAGATATTGATGGAAACCAGGTTTAATTGACTGTTTCAGTGTTGCACTTCATTACTACGAGATGCAATCCAGAAAAAGCCCAGGATCTAGCCATCAAGTATGAGAAATATGCGAAAGAATGAGCCTGATGAGAGCAAATCCCAGACCTAACCTAGACCTAACATGAATTATTCTCTAAAATATTGATCGAAACCAGGTTTAATTGACTGTTTCAGTGTGGTCCCACATTACTACGTGATCCAAACCAGAAAAAACCCAGGATCCGTTCAACAAGTATGTGAAGAATGCGAAAGTATGAGTCTGATGAGTGAAAATCCCCGACCTAACCTAGACCTAACATGCGTTATCCTCTAAAATATTGATCCAAACCTAGTTTAATGGACTGTTTCAGTGTGGTACCACACTACTACGTGATCCAAACCAGAAAAAACCCAGGATCTGTTCAACAAGTATGTGAAAAACGCGAAAGTATGAGTCTGATGAGGGCGAATCCCAGACCTATGCCAGACCTAACTTGCGTTATCCTCTAAAATATTGATCGAAACCAGGTTTAATTGATTGTTTCAGCGTGGTACCACATTACTACGTGATACAATCCAGAAACAGCCCAGGATCTAGCCATGAAGTATGAGAAATATGCGAAAGTATGAGCCTGATGAGGGCAAATCCTAGACCTAACCCAGACCTAACATGCGTTATACTCTGAAATATTTATCAAGATCAGGTTTAATTGAATGTTTCAGTGTGGTACCACATTACTACGTGAACCAAACCAGAAAAAACCCAGGATCCGTTCAACAAGTATGTGAAGAATGCGATAGTATGAGTCTGATGAGTGTAAATCCCAGGGCTAACCTAGACCTAACATGCGTTATCCTCTAAAAATATTGATCCAAACCAGGTTTAATTGACTGTTTCAGTGTGGTACCACATTACTACATGATCCAATCCAGAAATAGCCCAGGATCCAGCCATGAAGTATGAGAAATATGCGAAAGTATGAGCCTGATGAGGGCAAATCCCAGACCTAACCTAGACCTAACATGAATTATTCTCTAAGATATTCATCAAAACCAGGTTTAATTGACGGTTTCAGTGTGGTACCACATTACTACGTGATCCAAACCAGAAAAAACACAGGATCCGTTCAACAAGTATGTGAAGAATGCGAAAGTATGAGTCTGATGAGTGAAAATCCCAGACCTAACCTAGACCTAACATGCGTTATCCTCTAAAATGTTGATCCAAACCAGGTTTAATGGACTGTTTCTCTGTGGTACCACACTACTACGTGATCCAAACCAGAAAAAACCCAGGATCTCTTCAACAAGTATGTGAAAAACGCGAAAGTATGAGTCTGATGTGGGCAAATCCCAGACCTATCCCAGACCTAACTTGCGTTGTCCTCTAAGATATTGATGGTAACCAGGTTTAATTGACTGTTTCAGTGTTGTACTTCATTACTACGTGATGCAATCCAGAAAAAGCCCAGGATCTAGCCATTAAGTATGAGAAATATGCGAAAGAATGAGCCTGATGAGAGCAAATCCCAGACCTAACCTAGACCTGACATGAATTATTCTCTAATATATTGATCGAAACCAGGTTTAATTGACTGTTTCCGTGTGGTCCCACATTACTACGTGATCCAAACCAGCAAAAACCCAGGATCCGTTCAACAAGTATGAGAAGAATGCAAAAGTATGAGACTGATGAGTGAAAATCCCAGGCCTAACCTAGACCTAACATGCGTTATCCTCAAAAATATTGATCGAAACCTGGTTTAATCGACTGTTTCAGTGTGGTAACACATTACCATGCGATCCAAACCAGAAAAAGCCCAGTATCTGTTCAACGAGTATGTGAAAAACGCGAAAGTATGAGTCTGATGAGGGCGAATCCCAGACCTATGCCAGACCTAACTTGCGGTATCCTCTAAAATATTGATCGAAACCAGGTTTAATTGACTGTTTCAGCGTGGTACCACATTACTACGTGATACAATCCAGAAACAGCCCAGGATCTAGCCATGAAGTATGAGAAATATGCGAAAGTATGAGCCTGATGAGGGCAAATCCTAGACCTAACCCAGACCTAACATGCGTTATAATCTGAAATATTTATCAAGATCAGGTTTAATTGAATGTCTCAGTGTGGTACCACATTACTACGTGAACCAAACCAGAAAAAACCCAGGATCCGTTCAACAAGTATGTGAAGAATGCGAAAGTATGAGTCTGATGAGTGAAAATCCCAGGGCTAACCTAGACCTAACATGCGTTATCCTCTAAAAATATTGATCCAAACCAGGTTTAATTGACTGTTTCAGTGTGGTACCACATTACTACATGATCCAATCCAGAAATAGCCCAGGATGCAGCCATGGAGTATGAGAAATATGCGAAAGTATGAGCCTGATGAGGGCAAATCCCAGACCTAACCTAGACCTAACATGAATTATTCTCTAAGATATTGATCAAAACCAGGTTTAATTGACTGTTTCAGTGTGGTACCACATTACTACGTGATCCAAACCAGAATAAACACAGGATCCGTTCAACAAGTATGTGAAGAATGCGAAAGTATGAGTCTGATGAGTGAAAATCCCAGACCTAACCTAGACCTAACATGCGTTATCCTCTAAAATGTTGATCCAAACCAGGTTTAATGGACTGTTTCAGTGTGGTACCACACTACTACGTGATCCAAACCAGAAAAAACCCAGGATCTCTTCAACAAGTATGTGAAAAACGCGAAAGTATGAGTCTGATGTGGGCAAATCCCAGACCTATCCCAGACCTAACTTGCGTTGTCCTCTAAGATATTGATGGTAACCAGGTTTAATTGACTGTCTCAGTGTTGTACTTCATTACTACGTGATGCAATCCAGAAAAAGCCCAGGATCTAGCCATCAAGTATGAGAAATATGCGAAAGAATGAGCCTGATGAGAGCAAATCCCAGACCTAACCTAGGCCTGACATGAATTATTCTCTAATATATTGATCGAAACCAGGTTTAATTGACTGTTTCCGTGTGGTCCCACATTACTACGAGATCCAAACCAGCAAAAACCCAGGATCCGTTCAACAAGTATGAGAAGAATGCGAAAGTATGAGACTGATGAGTGAAAATCCCAGGCCTAACCTAGACCTAACATGCGTTATCCTCAAAAATATTGATCGAAACCTGGTTTAATCGACTGTTTCAGTGTGGTAACACATTACCATGCGATCCAAACCAGAAAGTAACCCAGGATCTGTTCAACGAGTATGTGAAAAACGCGAAAGTATGAGCCTGATGTGGGCAAATCCCAGACCTATCCCAGACCTAACTTGCGTTGTCCTCTAAGATATTGATGGAATCCAGGGTTAATTGACTGTTTCAGTGTTGTACTTCATTACTACGTTATGCAATCCAGAAAAAGCCCAGGATCTAGCCATCAAGTATGAGAAATATGCGAAAGAATGAGCCTGATGAGAGCAAATCCCAGACCTAACCTAGACCTAACATGAATTATTCTCTAATATATTGATCGAAACCAGGTTTAATTGACTGTTTCCGTGTGGTCCCACATTACTACGTGATCCAAATCAGAAAAAACCCAGGATCCGTTCAACAAGTATGTGAAGAATGCGAAAGTAAGAGTCTGATGAGTGAAAATCCCAGGCCTAACCTAGACCTAACATGCGTTATCCTCAAAAATATTGTTCGAAACCAGGTTTAATCGACTGTTTCAGTGTGGTACCACACTACTACGTCACCCAATCTAGAAAAAAACCCAGGATCTGTTCAACAAGTATGTGAAAAACGCGAAAGTATGAGCCTGATGAGGGAAAATCCCAGACCTATCCCAGACCTAACTTGCGTTATCCTCTAAAATATTGATCGAAACCAGGTTTAATTGACTGTTTCTGTGTGGTACCACATTACTACGTGATACAATCCAGAAATAGCCCAGGATCTAGCCATGAAGTATGAGAAATATGCGAAAGTTTGAGCCTGACGAGGGCAAATCCTAGACCTAACCCAGACCTAACATGCGTTATCCTCTAAAATATTTATCAAGACCAGGTTTAATTGATTGTTTCTGTGTGGTCCCACATTACTACGTGATCCAAACCAGCAAAAACCCAGGATCCGTTCAACAAGTATGAGAAGAATGCGGAAGTATGAGTCTGATGAGTGAAAATCCCAGACCTAACCTAGACCTAACATGCGTTATCCTCAAAAATATTGATCGAAACCTGGTTTAATCGACTGTTTCAGTGTGGTACCACATTACTATGCGATCCAAACCAGAAAATAACCCAGGATCTGTTCAACGCGTATGTGAAAAACGCGAATGTATGAGCCTGATGTGGGCAAATCCCAGACCTATCCCAGACCTAACTTGCGTTGTCCTCTAAGATATTGATGGAATCCAGGTTTAATTGACTGTTTCTGTGTTGTACTTCATTACTACGTTATGCAATCCAGAAAAAGCCCAGGATCTAGCCCGCAAGTATGAGAAATATGCGAAAGAATGAGCCTGATGAGAGCAAATCCCAGACCTAACCTAGACCTAACATGAATTATTCTCTAAAATATTGATCAAAACCAGGTTTAATTGACTGTTTCAGTGTGGTACCACATTACTACGTGATCCAAACCAGAAAAAACCCAGGATCCGTTCAACAAGTATGAGAAGAATACGAAATTATGAGTCTGATGAGTGAAAATCCCAGGCCTAACCTAGACCTAACATGCGTTATCCTCAAAAATATTGATCGAAACCTGGTTTAATCGACTGTTTCAGTGTGGTACCACATTACTATGTGATCCAAACCAGAAAATAACCCAGGATCTGTTCAACGAGTATGTGAAGTGTGCGAAAGTATGAGTCTGATCAGGTCAAATCCCAGACCTATCCCAGTCCTAACATGCGTTATCCTCTAAAATATTTATCAAGACCAGGTTTAATTGACTGTTTCAGTGTGGTACCACATTACTACGTGAACCAAACCAGAAAAAACCCAGGATCCGTTCAACAAGTATGTGAAGAATGCGAAAGTATGAGTCTGATGAGTGAAAATCCCAGGCCTAACCTAGACCTAACATGCGTTATCCTCTAAAAATATTGATCCAAACCAGGTTTAATGGACTGTTTCAGTGTGGTACCACACTACTACGTGATCCAAACCAGAAAAAACCCAGGATCTCTTCAACAAGTATGTGAAAAACGCGAAAGTATGAGCCTGATGTGGGCAAATCCCAGACCTATCCCAGACCTAACTTGCGTTGTCCTCTAAGATATTGATGGAAACAAGGTTTAATTGACTGTTTCAGTGTTGTACTTCATTACTACGTGATGCAATCCAGAAAACGCCCAGGATCTAGCCATCAAGTATGAGAAATATGCGAAAGAATGAGCCTGATTGGAGCAAATCCCAGACCTAACCTAGACCTAACATGAATTATTCTCTAATATATTGATCGAAACCAGGTTTAATTGACTGTTTCCGTGTGGTCCCACATTACTACGAGATCCAAACCAGAAAAAACCCAGGATCCGTTCAACAAGTATGTGAAGAATGCGAAAGTAATAGTCTGATGAGTGAAAATCCCAGGCCTAACCTAGACCTAACATGCGTTATCCTCAAAAACATTGATCGAAACCAGGTTTAATCGACCGTTTCAGTGTGGTGCCACACTACTACGTGACCCAATCCAGAAAAAAACCAAGGATCTGTTCAACAAGTATGTGAAAAACGCGAAAGTATGAGCCTGATGAGGGAAAATCCCAGACCTATCCCAGACCTAACTTGCGTTATCCTCTAAAATATTGATCGAAACCAGGTTTAATTGACTGTTTCTGTGTGGTACCACATTACTACGTGATACAATCCAGAAATAGCCCAGGATCTAGCCATGAAGTATGAGAAATATGCGAAAGTATGAGCCTGACGAGGGCAAATCCTAGACCTAACCCAGACCTAACATGCGTTATCCTCTAAAATATTTATCAAGACCAGGTTTAATTGACTGTTTCTGTGTGGTCCCACATTACTACGTGATCCAAACCAGCAAAAACCCAGGATCCGTTCAACAAGTATGAGAAGAATGCGAAAGTATGAGTCTGATGAGTGAAAATCCCAGGCCTAACCTAGACCTAACAAGCGTTATCCTCAAAAATATTGATCGAAACCTGGTTTAATCGACTGTTTCAGTGTGGTACCACATTACTATGCGATCCAAACCAGAAAATAACCCAGGATCTGTTCAACGAGTATGTGAAAAACGCGAAAGTATGAGCCTGATGTGGGCAAATCCCAGACCTATCCCAGACCTAACTTGCGTTGTCCTCTAAGATATTGATGGAAACCAGGTTTAATTGACTGTTTCAGTGTTGTACTTCATTACTACGTGATGCAATCCAGAAAAAGCCCAGGATCTAGCCATCAAGTATGAGAAATATGCGAAAGAATGAGCCTGATGAGAGCAAATCCCAGACCTAACCTAGACCTAACATGAATTATTCTCTAAAATATTGATCGAGACCAGGTTTAATCGACTGTTTCAGTGTGGTACCACATTACTACGTGATCCAAACCAGTAAAAACCCAGGATCAGTTCAACAAGTATGTGAAGAATGCGAAAGTATGAGTCTGATGAGTGAAAATCCCAGACCTAACCTAGACCTAACATGCGTTATCCTCTAAAATGTTGATCCAAACCAGGTTTAATGGACTGTTTCAGTGTGGTACCACACTACTACGTGATCCAAACCAGAAAAAACCCAGGATCTCTTCAACAAGTATGTGAAAAACGCGAAAGTATGAGCCTGATGTGGGCAAATCCCAGACCTATCCCAGACCTAACTTGCGTTGTCCTCTAAGATATTGATGGAAACCAGGTTTAATTGACTGTTTCAGTGTTGTACATCATTACTACGTGATGCAATCCAGAAAAAGCCCAGGATCTAGCCATCAAGTATGAGAAATATGCGAAAGAATGAGCCTGATGAGAGCAAATCCCAGACCTAACCTAGACCTAACATGAATTATTCTCCAAAATATTGATCAAATCCAGGTTTAATTGACTGTTTCAGTGTGGTACCACATTACTACGTGATCCAAACCAGAAAAAACCCAGGATCCGTTCAACAAGTATGAGAAGAATACGAAAATATGAGTCTGATGAGTGAAAATCCCAGGCCTAACCTAGACCTAACATGCGTTATCCTCAAAAATATTGATCGAAACCTGGTTTAATCGACTGTTTCAGTGTGGTACCACATTACTATGTGATCCAAACCAGAAAATAACACAGGATCTGTTCAACGAGTATGTGAAGTGTGCGAAAGTATGAGTCTGATGAGAGCAAATCCCAGACCTATCCCAGACCTAACATGCGTTATCCTCTAAAATATTTATCAAGACCAGGTTTAATTGATTGTTTCAGTGTGGTCCCACATTAATACGTGATCCAAACCAGAAAAAACCCAGGATCCGTTCAACAAGTATGTGAAGAATGCGAAAGTATGAGTCTGATGAGTGAAAATCCCAGACCTAACCTAGACCTAACATGCGTTATCCTCTAAAATATTGATCCAAACCAGGTTTAGTGGACTGTTTCAGTGTGGTACCACACTACTACGTGATCCAAACCAGAAAAAACCCAGGATCTGTTCAACAAGTATGTGAAAATCGCGAAAGTATGAGCCTGATGTGGGCAAATCCCAGACCTATCCCAGACCTAACTTGCGTTGTCCTCTAAGATATTGATGGAAACCAGGTTTAATTGACTGTTTCAGTGTTGTACTTCAATACTACGTGATGCAATCCAGAAAAAGCCCAGGATCTAGCCATCAAGTATGAGAAATATGCGAAAGAATGAGCCTGATGAGAGCAAATCCCAGACCTAACCTAGACCTAACATGAATTATTCTCTAATATATTGATCGAAACCAGGTTTAATTGACTGTTTCAGTGTGGTCCCACATTACTACGTGATCCAAACCAGAGAAAACCCAGGTCCGTTCAACAAGTATGTGAAGAATGCGAAAGTATGAGTCTGATGAGTGAAAATCCCATGCCTAACCTAGACCTAACATGCGTTATCCTCAAAAATATTGATCGAAACCTGGTTTAATCGACTGTTTCAGTGTGGTACCACATTACTATGCGATCCAAACCAGAAAATAACCCAGGATCTGTTCAACGAGTATGTGAAAAACGCGAAAGTATGAGCCTGATGTGGGCAAATCCCAGACCTATCCCAGACCTAACTTGCGTTGTCCTCTAAGATATTGATGGAATCCAGGTTTAATTGACTGTTTCAGTGTTGTACTTCATTACTACGTTATGCAATCCAGAAAAAGCCCAAGATCTAGCCATCAAGTATGAGAAATATGCGAAAGAATGAGCCTGATGAGAGCAAATCCCAGACCTAACCTAGACCTAACATGAATTAATCTCTAATATATTGACCGAATCCAGGTTTAATTGACTGTTTCCGTGTGGTCCCACATTACTACGTGATCCAAACCAGAAAAAACCCAGGATCCGTCCAACAAGTATGTGAAGAATGCGAAAGTAAGGGTCTGATGAGTGAAAATCCCAGGCCTAACCTAGACCTAACATGCGTTATCCTCAAAAATATTGATCGAAACCAGGTTTAATCGACTGTTTCAGTGTGGTACCACACTACTACGTGACCCAATCCAGAAAAAAACCCAGGATCTGTTCAACAAGTATGTGAAAAACGCGAAAGTATGAGCCTGATGAGGGAAAATCCCAGACCTATCCCAGACCTAACTTGCGTTATCCTCTAAAATATTGATGGAAACCTGGTTTAATTGACTGTTTCTGTGTGGTACCACATTACTACGTGATACAATCCAGAAATAGCCCAGGATCTAGCCATGAAGTATGAGAAATATGCGAAAGTATGAGCCTGACGAGGGCAAATCCTAGACCTAACCCAGACCTAACATGCGTTATCCTCTAAAATATTTATCAAGAACAGGTTTAATTGATTGTTTCTGTGTGGTCCCACATTACTACGTGATCCAAACCAGCAAAAACCCAGGATCCGTTCAACAAGTATGAGAAGAATGCGAAAGTACGAGTCTGATGAGTGAAAATCCCAGGCCTAACCTAGACCTAACATGCGTTATCCTCAAAAATATTGATCGAAACGTGGTTTAATCGACTGTTTCAGTGTGGTACCACATTACTATGCGATCCAAACCAGAAAATAACCCAGGATCCGTTCAACAAGTATGTGAAGAATGCGAAAGTATGAGTCTGATGAGTGAAAATCCCCGACCTAACCTAGACCTAACATGCGTTGTCCTCTAAGATATTGATGGAATCCAGGTTTAATTGACTGTTTCAGTGTTGTACTTCATTACTACGTTATGCAATCCAGAAAAAGCCCAGGATCTGGCCATCAAGTATGAGAAATATGCGAAAGAAAGAGCCTGATGAGAGCAAATCCCAGACCTAACCTAGACCTAACATGAATTATTCTCTAATATATTGATCAAAACCAGGTTTAATTGACTGTTTCAGTGTGGTACCACATTACTACGTGATCCAAACCAGAAAAAACCCAGGATCCGTTCAACAAGTATGAGAAGAATACGAAAGTATGAGTCTGATGAGTGAAAATCCCAGGCCTAACCTAGACCTAACATGCGTTATCCTCAAAAATATTTATTAAGACCAGGTTTAATTGATTGTTTCAGTGTGGTCCCACATTACTACGTGATCCAAACCAGAAGAAACCCAGGATCCGTTCAACAAGTATGTGAAGAATGCGAAAGTATGAGTCTGATGAGTGAAAATCCCAGACCTAACCTAGACCTAACATGCGTTATCCTCTAAAATATTTATCAAGACCAGGTTTAATTGACTGTCTCAGTGTGGTACCACATTACTACGTGATCCAAACCAGAAAAAGCCCAGGATCAGTTCAACAAGTATGTGAAAAACGCGAAAGTATGAGTCTGATGAGGGCGAATCCCAGACGTATGCCAGACCTAACTTGCGTTATCCTCTAAAATATTGATCGAAACCAGGTTTAATTGACTGTTTCAGCGTGGTACCACATTACTACGTGATACAATCCAGAAACAGCCCAGGATCTAGCCATGAAGTATGAGAAATATGCGAAAGTATGAGCCTGATGAGGGCAAATCCTAGACCTAACCCAGACCTAACATGCGTTATACTCTGAAATATTTATCAAGATCAGGTTTAATTGAATCTTTCAGTGTGGTACCACATTACTACGTGAACCAAACCAGAAAAAACCCAGGATCCGTTCAACAAGTATGTGAAGAATGCGAAAGTATGAGTCTGATGAGTGAAAATCCCAGGGCTAACCTAGACCTAACATGCGTTATCCTCAAAAATATTGATCGAAACCTGGTTTAATCGACTGTTTCAGTGTGGTACCACATTACTATGTGATCCAAACCAGAAAATAACCCAGGATCTGTTCAACGAGTATGTGAAAAACGCGAAAGTATGAGCCTGATGAGGGCAAATCCCAGACCTATCCCAGACCTAACATGCGTTATCCTCAAAAATATTGATCGAAACCTGGTTTAATCGACTGTTTCAGTGTGGTACGACATTACTACGTGATCCAAACCAGAAAAAACCCAGGATCCGTTCAACAAGTATGAGAAGAATACGAAAGTATGAGTCTGATGAGTGAAAATCCCAGGCCTAACCTAGACCTAACATGCGTTATCCTCAAAAATATTGATCGAAACCTGGTTTAATCGACTGTTTCAGTGTGGTACCACATTACTATGTGATCCAAACCAGAAAATAAACCAGGATCTGTTCAACGAGTATGTGAAGTGTGCGAAAGTATGAGTCTGATGAGGGCAAATCCCAGACCTATCCCAGACCTAACATGCGTTATCCTCTAAAATATTTATCAAGACCAGGTTTAATTGATTGTTTCAGTGTGGTCCCACATTAATACGTGATCCAAACCAGAAAAAACCCAGGATCCGTTCAACAAGTATGTGAAGAATGCGAAAGTATGAGTCTGATGAGTGAAAATCCCAGACCTAACCTAGACCTAACATGCGTTATCCTCTAAAATATTGATCCAAACCAGGTTTAGTGGACTGTTTCAGTGTGGTACCACACTACTACGTGATCCAAACCAGAAAAAACCCAGGATCTGTTCAACAAGTATGTGAAAATCGCGAAAGTATGAGCCTGATGTGGGCAAATCCCAGACCTATCCCAGACCTAACTTGCGTTGTCCTCTAAGATATTGATGGAAACCAGGTTTAATTGACTGTTTCAGTGTTGTACTTCAATACTACGTGATGCAATCCAGAAAAAGCCCAGGATCTAGCCATCAAGTATGAGAAATATGCGAAAGAATGAGCCTGATGAGAGCAAATCCCAGACCTAACCTAGACCTAACATGAATTATTCTCTAATATATTGATCGAAACCAGGTTTAATTGACTGTTTCAGTGTGGTCCCACATTACTACGTGATCCAAACCAGAGAAAACCCAGGTCCGTTCAACAAGTATGTGAAGAATGCGAAAGTATGAGTCTGATGAGTGAAAATCCCATGCCTAACCTAGACCTAACATGCGTTATCCTCAAAAATATTGATCGAAACCTGGTTTAATCGACTGTTTCAGTGTGGTACCACATTACTATGCGATCCAAACCAGAAAATAACCCAGGATCTGTTCAACGAGTATGTGAAAAACGCGAAAGTATGAGCCTGATGTGGGCAAATCCCAGACCTATCCCAGACCTAACTTGCGTTGTCCTCTAAGATATTGATGGAATCCAGGTTTAATTGACTGTTTCAGTGTTGTACTTCATTACTACGTTATGCAATCCAGAAAAAGCCCAAGATCTAGCCATCAAGTATGAGAAATATGCGAAAGAATGAGCCTGATGAGAGCAAATCCCAGACCTAACCTAGACCTAACATGAATTAATCTCTAATATATTGACCGAATCCAGGTTTAATTGACTGTTTCCGTGTGGTCCCACATTACTACGTGATCCAAACCAGAAAAAACCCAGGATCCGTCCAACAAGTATGTGAAGAATGCGAAAGTAAGGGTCTGATGAGTGAAAATCCCAGGCCTAACCTAGACCTAACATGCGTTATCCTCAAAAATATTGATCGAAACCAGGTTTAATCGACTGTTTCAGTGTGGTACCACACTACTACGTGACCCAATCCAGAAAAAAACCCAGGATCTGTTCAACAAGTATGTGAAAAACGCGAAAGTATGAGCCTGATGAGGGAAAATCCCAGACCTATCCCAGACCTAACTTGCGTTATCCTCTAAAATATTGATGGAAACCTGGTTTAATTGACTGTTTCTGTGTGGTACCACATTACTACGTGATACAATCCAGAAATAGCCCAGGATCTAGCCATGAAGTATGAGAAATATGCGAAAGTATGAGCCTGACGAGGGCAAATCCTAGACCTAACCCAGACCTAACATGCGTTATCCTCTAAAATATTTATCAAGAACAGGTTTAATTGATTGTTTCTGTGTGGTCCCACATTACTACGTGATCCAAACCAGCAAAAACCCAGGATCCGTTCAACAAGTATGAGAAGAATGCGAAAGTACGAGTCTGATGAGTGAAAATCCCAGGCCTAACCTAGACCTAACATGCGTTATCCTCAAAAATATTGATCGAAACGTGGTTTAATCGACTGTTTCAGTGTGGTACCACATTACTATGCGATCCAAACCAGAAAATAACCCAGGATCCGTTCAACAAGTATGTGAAGAATGCGAAAGTATGAGTCTGATGAGTGAAAATCCCCGACCTAACCTAGACCTAACATGCGTTGTCCTCTAAGATATTGATGGAATCCAGGTTTAATTGACTGTTTCAGTGTTGTACTTCATTACTACGTTATGCAATCCAGAAAAAGCCCAGGATCTGGCCATCAAGTATGAGAAATATGCGAAAGAAAGAGCCTGATGAGAGCAAATCCCAGACCTAACCTAGACCTAACATGAATTATTCTCTAATATATTGATCAAAACCAGGTTTAATTGACTGTTTCAGTGTGGTACCACATTACTACGTGATCCAAACCAGAAAAAACCCAGGATCCGTTCAACAAGTATGAGAAGAATACGAAAGTATGAGTCTGATGAGTGAAAATCCCAGGCCTAACCTAGACCTAACATGCGTTATCCACAAAAATATTTATTAAGACCAGGTTTAATTGATTGTTTCAGTGTGGTCCCACATTACTACGTGATCCAAACCAGAAGAAACCCAGGATCCGTTCAACAAGTATGTGAAGAATGCGAAAGTATGAGTCTGATGAGTGAAAATCCCAGACCTAACCTAGACCTAACATGCGTTATCCTCTAAAATATTTATCAAGACCAGGTTTAATTGACTGTCTCAGTGTGGTACCACATTACTACGTGATCCAAACCAGAAAAAGCCCAGGATCAGTTCAACAAGTATGTGAAAAACGCGAAAGTATGAGTCTGATGAGGGCGAATCCCAGACCTATGCCAGACCTAACTTGCGTTATCCTCTAAAATATTGATCGAAACCAGGTTTAATTGACTGTTTCAGCGTGGTACCACATTACTACGTGATACAATCCAGAAACAGCCCAGGATCTAGCCATGAAGTATGAGAAATATGCGAAAGTATGAGCCTGATGAGGGCAAATCCTAGACCTAACCCAGACCTAACATGCGTTATACTCTGAAATATTTATCAAGATCAGGTTTAATTGAATCTTTCAGTGTGGTACCACATTACTACGTGAACCAAACCAGAAAAAACCCAGGATCCGTTCAACAAGTATGTGAAGAATGCGAAAGTATGAGTCTGATGAGTGAAAATCCCAGGGCTAACCTAGACCTAACATGCGTTATCCTCAAAAATATTGATCGAAACCTGGTTTAATCGACTGTTTCAGTGTGGTACCACATTACTATGTGATCCAAACCAGAAAATAACACAGGATCTGTTCAACGAGTATGTGAAGTGTGCGAAAGTATGAGTCTGATGAGGGCAAATCCCAGACCTATCCCAGACCTAACATGCGTTATCCTCAAAAATATTGATCGAAACCTGGTTTAATCGACTGTTTCAGTGTGGTACGACATTACTACGTGATCCAAACCAGAAAAAACCCAGGATCCGTTCAACAAGTATGAGAAGAATACGAAAGTATGAGTCTGATGAGTGAAAATCCCAGGCCTAACCTAGACCTAACATGCGTTATCCTCAAAAATATTGATCGAAACCTGGTTTAATCGACTGTTTCAGTGTGGTACCACATTACTATGTGATCCAAACCAGAAAATAAACCAGGATCTGTTCAACGAGTATGTGAAGTGTGCGAAAGTATGAGTCTGATGAGGGCAAATCCCAGACCTATCCCAGACCTAACATGCGTTATCCTCTAAAATATTTATCAAGACCAGGTTTAATTGATTGTTTCAGTGTGGTCACACATTACTACGTGATCCAAACCAGAAAAAACCCAGGATCAGTTCAACAAGTATGTGAAAAACGCGAAAGTATGAGTCTGATGAGGGCGAATCCCAGACCTAAGCCAGACCTAACTTGCGTTATCCTATAAAATATTGATCGAAACCAGGTTTAATTGACTGTTTCAGCGTGGTACCACATTACTACGTGATACAATCCAGAAACAGCCCAGGATCTAGCCATGAAGTATGAGAAATATGCGAAAGTATGAGCCTGATGAGGGCAAATCCTAGACCTAACCCAGACCTAACATGCGTTATACTCTGAAATATTTACCAAGATCAGGTTTAATTGAATCTTTCAGTATGGTACCACATTACTACGTGAACCAAACCAGAAAAAACCCAGGATCCGTTCAACAAGTATGTGAAGAATGCGAAAGTATGAGTCTGATGAGTGAAAATCCCAGGGCTAACCTAGACGTAACATGCGTTATGCTCTAAAAATATTGATCCAAACCAGGTTTAATTGACTGTTTCAGTGTGGTACCACATTACTACATGATCCAATCCAGAAATAGCCCAGGATCCAGCTATGAAGTATGAGAAATATGCGAAAGTATGAGCCTGATGAGGGCAAATCCCAGACCTAACCTAGACCTAACATGAATGATTCTCTATGATATTGATCAAAACCAGGTTTAATTGACAGTTTCAGTGTGGTACCACATTACTACGTGATCCAAACCAGAAAAAACACAGGATCCGTTCAACAAGTATGTGAAGAATGCGAAAGTATGAGTCTGATGAGTGAAAATCCCAGACCTAACCTAGACCTAACATGCGTTATCCTCTAAAATGTTGATCCAAACCAGGTTTAATGGACCGTTTCAGTGTGGTACCACACTACTACGTGATCCAAACCAGAAAAAACCCAGGATCTCTTCAACAAGTATGTGAAAAACGCGAAAGTATGAGCCTGATGTGGGCAAATCCCAGACCTATCCCAGACCTAACTTGCGTTGTCCTCTAAGATATTGATGGAAACCAGGTTTAATTGACTGTTTCAGTGTTGTACTTCATTACTACGTGATCCAATCCAGAAAAAGCCCAGGATCTAGCCATCAAGTATGAGAAATATGCGAAAGAATGAGCCTGATGAGAGAAAATCCCAGACCTAACCTAGACCTAACATGAATTATTCTCTAATATATTGATCGAAACCACGTTTAATTGACTGTTTCCGTGTAGTCCCACATTACTACGTGATCCAAACCAGAAAAAACCCAGGATCCGTTCAACAAGTATGTGAAGAATGCGAAAGTAAGAGTCTGATGAGTGAAAATCCCAGGCCTAACCTAGACCTAACATGCGTTAGGCTCAAAAATATTGATCGAAACCAGGTTTAATCGACTGTTTCAGTGTGGTACCAGACTACTACGTGACCCAATCCAGAAAAAAACCCAGGATCTGTTCAACAAGTATGTGAAAAACGCGAAAGTATGAGCCTGATGATGGAAAATCCCAGACCTATCCCAGACCTAACTTGCGTTATCCTCTAAAATATTGATCGAAACCAGGTTTAATTGACTGTTTCTGTGTGGTACCACATTACTACGTGATACAATCCAGAAATAGCCCAGGATCTAGCCATGAAGTATGAGAAATATGCGAAAGTATGAGCCTGACGAGGGCAAATCCTAGACCTAACCCAGACCTAACATGCGTTATCCTCTAAAATATTTATCAAGACCAGGTTTAATTGATTGTTTCTGTGTGGTCCCACATTACTACGTGATCCAAACCAGCAAAAACCCAGTATCCGTTCAACAAGTATGAGAAGAATGCGAAAGTATGAGTCTGATGAGTGAAAATCCCAGGCCTAACCTAGACCTAACATGCGTTATCCTCAAAAATATCGATCGAAACCTGGTTTAATCGACTGTTTCAGTGTGGTACCACATTACTATGCGATCCAAGCCAGAAAATAACCCAGGATCTGTTCAACGAGTATGTGAAAAACGCGAAAGTATGAGCCTGATGTGGGCAAATCCCAGACCTATCCCAGACCTAACTTGCGTTGTCCTCTAAGATATTGATGGAATCCAGGTTTAATTGACTGTTTCAGTGTTGTACTTCATTACTACGTTATGCAATCCAGAAAAAGCCCAGGATCTAGCCATCAAGTATGAGAAATATGCGAAAGAATGAGCCTGATGAGAGCAAATCCCAGACCTAACCTAGACCTAACATGAATCATTCTCTAATATATTGATCGAAACCAGGTTTAATTGACTGTTTCCGTGTGGTCCCACATTACTACGTGATCCAAACCAGAAAAAACCCAGGATCCGTTCAACAAGTATGTGAAGAATGCGAAAGTAAGAGTCTGATGAGTGAAAATCCCAGGCCTAACCTAGACCTAACATGCGTTATCCTCAAAAATATTGATCGAAACCAGGTTTAATCGACTGTTTCAGTGTGGTACCACACTACTACGTGACCCAATCCAGAAAAAAACCCAGGATCTGTTCAACAAGTATGTGAAAAACGCGAAAGTATGAGCCTGATGAGGGAAAATCCCAGACCTATCCCAGACCTAACTTGCGTTATCCTCTAAAATATTCATCGAAACCAGGTTTAATTGACTGTTTCTGTGTGGTACCACATTACTACGTGATACAATCCAGAAATAGCCCAGGATCTAGCCATGAAGTATGAGAAATATGCGAAAGAATGAGCCTGATGCGAGCAAATCCCAGACCTAACCTAGACCTAACATGAATTATTCTCTAATATATTGATCGAAACCAGGTTTAATTGACTGTTTCAGTGTGGTCCCACATTACTACGTGATCCAAACCAGAAAAAACCCAGGTCCGTTCAACAAGTATGTGAAGAATGCGAAAGTATGAGTCTGATGAGTGAAAATCCCAGGCCTAACCTAGACCTAACATGCGTTATCCTCTAAGATATTGATGGAAACCAGGTTTAATTGACTGTTTCAGTGTTGTACTTCATTACTACGTGATGCAATCCAGAAAAATCCCAGGATCTAGCCATCAAGTATGAGAAATATGCGAAAGAATGAGCCTGATGAGAGCAAATCCCAGACCTAACCTAGACCTAACATGAATTATTCTCTAATATATTGATCGAAACCAGGTTTAATTGACTGTTTCAGTGTGGTCCCACATTACTACGTGATCCAAACCAGAAAAAACCCAGGTCCGTTCAACAAGTATGTGAAGAATGCGAAAGTATGAGTCTGATGAGTGAAAATCCCAGGCCTAACCTAGACCTAACATGCGTTATCCTCAAAAATATTGATCGAAACCTGGTTTAATCGACTGTTTCAGTGTGGTACCACATTACTATGCGATCCAAACCAGAAAATAACCCAGGATCTGTTCAACGAGTATGTGAAAAACGCGAAAGTATGAGCCTGATGTGGGCAAATCCCAGACCTATCCCAGACCTAACTTGCGTTGTCCTCTAAGGTATTGATGGAATCCAGGTTTAATTGACTGTTTCAGTGTTGTCCTTCATTACTAAGTTATGCAATCCAGAAAAAGCCCAGGATCTAGCCATCAAGTATGAGAAATATGCGAAAGAATGAGCCTGATGAGAGCAAATCCCAGACCTAACCTAGACCTAACATGAATTATTCTCTAATATATTGATCGAAACCAGGTTTAATTGACTGTTTCCGTGTGGTCCCACATTACTACGTGATCCAAACCAGAAAAGACCCGGGATCCGGTCATCAAGTATGTGAAGTATGCGAAAGTAAGGGTCTGATGAGTGAAAATCCCAGGCCTAACCTAGACCTAACATGCGTTATCCTCAAAAATATTGATCGAAACCAGGTTTAATCGACTGTTTCAGTGTGGTACCACACTACTACGTGACCCAATCCAGAAAAAAACCCAGGATCTGTTCAACAAGTATGTGAAAAACGCGAAAGTATGAGCCTGATGAGGGAAAATCCCAGACCTATCCCAGACCTAACTTGCGTTATCCTCTAAAATATTGATGGAAACCCGGTTTAATTGACTGTTTCTGTGTGGTACCACATTACTACGTGATACAATTCGGAAATAGCACAGGATCTAGCCATGAAGTATGAGAAATATGCGAAAGTATGAGCCTGACGAGGGCAAATCCTAGACCTAACCCAGACCTAACATGCGTTATCCTCTAAAATATTTATCAAGGCCAGGTTTAATTGATTGTTTCTGTGTGGTGCCACATTACTACGTGATCCAAACCAGCAAAAACCCAGGATCCGTTCAACAAGTATGAGAAGAATGCGAAAGTATGAGTCTGATGAGTGAAAATCCCAGGCCTAACCTAGACCTAATGCGTTATCCTCAAAATATTGATCGAAACCTGGTTTAATCGACTGTTTCAGTGTGGTACCACATTACTATGCGATCCAAACCAGAAAATAACCCAGGATCTGTTCAACGAGTATGTGAAAAACGCGAAAGTATGAGCCTGATGTGGGCAAATCCCAGACCTATCCCAGACCTAACTTGCGTTGTCCTCTAAGATATTGATGGAATCCAGGTTTAATTGACTGTTTCAGTGTTGTACTTCATTACTACGTTATGCAATCCAGAAAAAGCCCAGGATCTAGCCATCAAGTATGAGAAATATGCGAAAGAATGAGCCTGATGAGAGCAAATCCCAGACCTAACCTAGACCTAACATGAATCATTCTCTAATATATTGATCGAAACCAGGTTTAATTGACTGTTTCCGTGTGGTCCCACATTACTACGTGATCCAAACCAGAAAAAACCCAGGATCCGTTCAACAAGTATGTGAAGAATGCGAAAGTAAGAGTCTGATGAGTGAAAATCCCAGGCCTAACCTAGACCTAACATGCGTTATCCTCAAAAATATTGATCGAAACCAGGTTTAATCGACTGTTTCAGTGTGGTACCACACTACTACGTGACCCAATCCAGAAAAAAACCCAGGATCTGTTCAACAAGTATGTGTGTTTAAATATCGCATGAGTCCGAGACGCAGAAACTCGGCCGCGATGCCCGTATCTATATGGAATTCGCGTAATTCTAGATGGTTGTGCTGACATGGAAATTTTCCATCGTTCAGATTGGTATACCGCGGCTATTTACGTGTTTTTTCAAGCTAGCTTCACTGAAATTCTCGAGTTTTGGAGCAAATTCTAGGAATGTGTTGTTAGCGCTGAGAAAGAGAGAGAAAAGAGATCTATCGGAAAAAGATCGATAGACGAAACGCGGCAGCGCCGCGCCGTGGCCACGCGGCGCGTAGCAGCCCGGGCCCAGCAACGCGAGGCGTAGCTACCCGGTTCTGCGCTTGCGCGACGGAGCCGGCCGCGGCCGTCGCTGCTTGCAGATCGTGACGGTTCATTCTTGAGCCGTCGGCGATCGAGAGCGGACCTTGTGACGGTCGCGTTCCCATTTCCCTACGAGCTCCGAGGTGGATGAGCCGATCTCTCTCCTCGTAATAGAATCAGTTTGCGGACAAATAGTTTATTGGAAAATCTCGTCATAGCGACTTGAGATTTTCCCCAGAAAACGGACAATCTGCCTGACGTTGCAGCGATCGCAAGGCACGCCGAGTGTGAAGCGATCGTAGACGCAGGATTGTGATTGAACGTTGCAGTTCGTGGATGCGACTGCGACGTTGGAGATTCGGTGTGGATCGCCTTGAGTCTTCTTCCAATTATCCGGTTAGAGCTACTGGAGGGCTGATACCGACATACAGGTATCACCTAGTGGTAGTTCACCGTTTCTAGAGGTCATACGAAACCCACTGGAACCACCCGTCCTGTGTACCAGTGAGAGTACACCGACCGGTGGGGTGGAAAGTTTCACCGACCAAGATTAGAGCTATACGGCGTAGGAGCAACCGGAAGATAGATATTCAGAAAGAATATCACTTCGTGGTGCTCTCCGTGCATCGGGCGTCGGAGAACCCGCTCCAATATACCGTCGTGAGGGGACAATAAGTAGGGCCTAAGCGTACGGTGGAGCAAAGGGTTCGAAGAGCCTTCCTTCCATCGCTACACCCACTACCAGCTGTGAGTCGACCACACTGGGCTGTGAACGTCGGGTGGTTGGAATTGCAGGGGATTGAGTCCTGAACCGGTGAGCCGCAGGCCAGTTCCTCAGGACAGGAGCCTCCGTCGAGGTAGCCACGGCTGGCTGCCGGGCGTTCCTTTGATGAAGGAATCGCCGGCTTGGCAACCACGTGTGCATACCGCAGGTCGCTCCTGAGGAGCAGCTGACGAGGGAGCCGAACTAGGACAAGACGTCCTCTTGCGTGGGTGGTGTAGAAACGCCACCCGCACGGGGAGCGTGCTCGCGGGATATAGCTTCTTGGAGCCTTACAACCTCCATTTGGTTTCCCGTCCGTGGCATTGCAAAGAGAACCCGGTAGAACGGAGAAAAGCTCGTCTACCCGGTTGTGCGCGTCAGTGAGATCGTAGAAAGAGAATCTCATCGACCAGAAAGAGAAGAATATACAGTCCACTAGCTAGAGCGCTAGATAGCCAGCCAGCTCTCCCCTCCAAGCACACCAGACTGTCGCTGGAGCGCGAGAAACAGCTGACGAGCGCGCGATTGTTGACTTGTCCGCAAATGTATTTATTAGGCGGATTCTTTTGTTTCAGAAAGCCTCCGCAGTAGAAAATTGAAATAAGGAGACTAAAAAAGAGGAGACGAGGCCGCAATGGGAGCCGTCGTCAGTTTTTTCTTTTAGTTTCTAGTTTTGTTTTGTTAAAATGTTTAAATAGTTCATTTATATTTTTGTAATAAAAACTTTATTGAAAAACTTGTAACATTTTCTCTCCCTGTCTGTTTCCTCATCCGGACCCACGTTAAAGTCCCTTAGTACTTTAACATTTGGTCCTTCGAGCCGGATTCGAGGAAAGAAAAGACAGTAGAGAGTTACAAGTACGTTCACGTAAGTCGCTACTTACGGGACGAATTTTCGAGTTGATTTTCAATCCTCGAATAAAAGATCACCATGGCATTGGCCAGAGAGGTCGGTCGTAGCGAGATTGAAATCGATTTCGATGACCTGACCTGCCGGTTTGAAGCAATGTCACGGTCGATAACAAATTTAAAGAAACGAGGTCGAGCTCAGTACAATGAGATACTTCTCAAGTCAAAGCTCGACTCGGTTTCCGAACAGTACAAGAAAGCTGTTGATCAGTACTTGGCTGTTCGAAGAAAATATCCACCTGCGAAGTGCGAGAAAAGCAACTTCGTTTTGAAAGGTGGAATTGAAGCATGGGAGACTATGTTTATGGAGTTTCAGGCGTACATTGCTACGGAACTGACGCAACTAGCCGCTGAGAAAAAAACAGCGGCGTCGTCGGTCGACCAACATGATGTCGCTATTGAGCTTCCAAAGCAACGTCTGAATAAATTCGGCGGGGATCCTCGTAAATGGAGCCATTTCGAGGATCTATTCACCGCTAGTATAATCAATAACCCGAGGCTTTCAGATGTGCATCGATTGCAATATCTGAACGCCTGTGTGGAAGATCAAGCGTTGGCTGCGATCGCACACCTTGAAATTACTGAAGGTAATTTCGAGGTAGCGTGGCAAACCCTGAAAGATCAGTTCGGGCTTCCACGTATGGTGACCGCCAAACTGCTTGATCAATTGACAAAAATGAAGACGATTAAAAAGAATGACCTGACTAGCTTACATCAGGTCACTGTCGTCTTCAAGCAGGCTTTTGCCGCTTTTGAAAAACTGGGCACGACAAGAGAGCAGCGAGATTGGCTGCTGGCCCATGCAATCAAAAGCAGGCTTGAAGGGTCTCTCCTTCTGGAGTGGGAACTGTCGCAAAAGCTCTCCACGAAATATCCCTCGTTTCACGAACTAGTGGAATTTCTGGAGGTGCGTGCTCGCGCTATCACAATAACGGATGATGGTAAGGGCAAATCTTCGACGAGTAACCCACCGAAAATTAAAGTACGGAGTTACAACTCCGTCGTGGAAAGTCGCTCGGAGAACAGCGAATCTTGTGGATTTTGCGGCCTCGAGCATGGAATAGCACAATGCAGTGCTTTCCAAGGCTTGACGGTAGACTACCGCTATCGTTACGCAAAAGATAGTCGGTTGTGCATTATCTGCTTGTCGCCGGGTCACGAGCGGTTCAACTGTCCGTCCGAAAAAGTATGCTCTAAATGCAATGGCAGACACCATACTCTGCTGCATTTCGAGCGTTACGGAAAGGAAACGGAAAGTCGTAAGCCTACGACAGAGTTTTCAAAGGACAAAGAAAAGAAAAAACGGGCAATCGACCCGCAACGTCTCTACCTGGCAGGACAGAAAAGTCAACCGGGTGGCGACGAAACGGAGAAAATCCCCGATGCTGAATGAAGGCATTTCGCGAGCGTTCCAATACCGCGAATTCAAATTCGCAAGGAATGGAAGCCGCGGAACTTCTTCAATTCAAGTGGTGGATTTGTGGAAAAAATTGGTTCGGACAATCAAGAGATTGTTGGCCAAAAGACGCCTTCGTGCATCAAGATCGATGCGGTAGAAGCGAAGGTCGATGTAGCGAATCAGATGCGGCACGTAATTTTCAAAATTGCAAGCTGTATCGATAGCACGCATTTTTGATAAATCACCGGTGTGAAAACCAGTGAAATCTCACTGAAAGCGCACTCTGAGTGAATTCACGCAAAAAGCGGAGAAATATAGATTTGTTTCTGTACGATCGAAGCGGAAAATCGCGATCGATCGCTGCTTTAAGTGATAACTCAGACGATTAAGCGTCTCTCACACGGAGTTATGTTCGGTCGAAAGTCGATTGAAAGACTTTCCGACAGGAATCAGTGGAAACTGAACGTCTCTCGCGTTGTTTAACCGATCGAGGGCGATTCAGAAATTTCCTGAAGTGATCTAGAGACAAGCGGGACGTGATTATTTCATGTTTCGCCAAAGTCTTGATCAGGAGATGCGGGATGTAATTATTTTACGTTCCTATAAAGTCTTGGAAAGAGGCATATGGCCCATAAATTGCTAAAATCAAATTATGTGGTTTTAGTGCAGAACTCTCTATTCTCCCATAAATCAATGGAAACTGGGACGAATAGAGAATGTTTCATTGGTAAGGGATAGGCACGTGTCGTTAAAGTACGCACGGCCGAATCTATCTCTACACGACCAATTTCGGGGTCGTGTAAATTTTCTGTGAATTTTTCCACGATAGCGACAAGTGGCAACGTCGCTTTCGAGGAAACATTGAAATTCCAGATTTTGTTGTCGAAGAATTCGGAAGGTGAAGTACCACCGCGTTCATAGAAACCGGTGTCCACTTCCATCTATCCGTCGTTGCTAAGGCTCAATCTGAGCTACGGGTTGCTTAGCAACGTAAACAACCCGAGCGGAGCTGTGGACTAGGCACGAGGAGAGCTCATTCAGTCGAAGATTGACCACGATGAGCGACAACGGGAGCAGCCACAGCCAGAATGAGCACACCGTGATGATCTCGGGTGATCCCGAGATCGATCTGAGATTCGGGCAGATTCTGCGGATCGCCGAAGAATCCACAAACCCGTCCTGGGCGGACGAGGTCGAAGCGGATAAGTCGGAACCAGAGCCAGAGTTGGTAATAAACGTGGGACTGGACAAGGTCCGAGTTCCGGCTCGGATTGTCCAGTCGGGTGGAAAATACAACGCCCGGATCACCGGAGGGACGTACGTCCTTCGGTGGGCTCCAGGCGGGCGCCTTCTACATAGCGCCTGGCGACCAGAGAAGCTGGAGGCACCGGCCCAGCAGCCAGGCCAGCAACCGTCGATTCCGTCGGCGGTCCAGCCAGCGACGATTGCGCCGCCACAGCAGCAGGGACCAGCGCAGCCCGGCAGCAAGGCGGCTGCAAGGAAGCGACGGAGGCGAAGGCAAACAAAGCCCGCTGTGGAACCACAGCCGGGGCCTAGCGGATTCCGCCAACCGATGAAACCCCAGCCGGGGAAAAAGGCCAGATGGCATCCTGGTCATCCCGGCCATCTTCGGACGATGGAAGCCACAACACGAGCCCTGGCAGATCAAATGCTGCAAACCTCAATGAGGATTTTGCAGCAGGCCACTTCTGGACAACAGTAAGTACTTTTAATTATTAAAAATTTTTTAATTTTTTGAATTAAAAGTGCGCGTCTCTCTTTCTCGGTTCGCGTAAAATCCTTGCCGTACGGGACAACCGCGTCCTCTTAGTGTTGCACAATTCGTGCAAGGGGGGCGGTATGTTTAAATATCGCATGAGTCCGAGACGCAGAAACTCGGCCGCGATGCCCGTATCTATATGGAATTCGCGTAATTCTAGATGGTTGTGCTGACATGGAAATTTTCCATCGTTCAGATTGGTATACCGCGGCTATTTACGTGTTTTTTCAAGCTAGCTTCACTGAAATTCTCGAGTTTTGGAGCAAATTCTAGGAATGTGTTGTTAGCGCTGAGAAAGAGAGAGAAAAGAGATCTATCGGAAAAAGATCGATAGACGAAACGCGGCAGCGCCGCGCCGTGGCCACGCGGCGCGTAGCAGCCCGGGCCCAGCAACGCGAGGCGTAGCTACCCGGTTCTGCGCTTGCGCGACGGAGCCGGCCGCGGCCGTCGCTGCTTGCAGATCGTGACGGTTCATTCTTGAGCCGTCGGCGATCGAGAGCGGACCTTGTGACGGTCGCGTTCCCATTTCCCTACGAGCTCCGAGGTGGATGAGCCGATCTCTCTCCTCGTAATAGAATCAGTTTGCGGACAAATAGTTTATTGGAAAATCTCGTCATAGCGACTTGAGATTTTCCCCAGAAAACGGACAATCTGCCTGACGTTGCAGCGATCGCAAGGCACGCCGAGTGTGAAGCGATCGTAGACGCAGGATTGTGATTGAACGTTGCAGTTCGTGGATGCGACTGCGACGTTGGAGATTCGGTGTGGATCGCCTTGAGTCTTCTTCCAATTATCCGGTTAGAGCTACTGGAGGGCTGATACCGACATACAGGTATCACCTAGTGGTAGTTCACCGTTTCTAGAGGTCATACGAAACCCACTGGAACCACCCGTCCTGTGTACCAGTGAGAGTACACCGACCGGTGGGGTGGAAAGTTTCACCGACCAAGATTAGAGCTATACGGCGTAGGAGCAACCGGAAGATAGATATTCAGAAAGAATATCACTTCGTGGTGCTCTCCGTGCATCGGGCGTCGGAGAACCCGCTCCAATATACCGTCGTGAGGGGACAATAAGTAGGGCCTAAGCGTACGGTGGAGCAAAGGGTTCGAAGAGCCTTCCTTCCATCGCTACACCCACTACCAGCTGTGAGTCGACCACACTGGGCTGTGAACGTCGGGTGGTTGGAATTGCAGGGGATTGAGTCCTGAACCGGTGAGCCGCAGGCCAGTTCCTCAGGACAGGAGCCTCCGTCGAGGTAGCCACGGCTGGCTGCCGGGCGTTCCTTTGATGAAGGAATCGCCGGCTTGGCAACCACGTGTGCATACCGCAGGTCGCTCCTGAGGAGCAGCTGACGAGGGAGCCGAACTAGGACAAGACGTCCTCTTGCGTGGGTGGTGTAGAAACGCCACCCGCACGGGGAGCGTGCTCGCGGGATATAGCTTCTTGGAGCCTTACAACCTCCATTTGGTTTCCCGTCCGTGGCATTGCAAAGAGAACCCGGTAGAACGGAGAAAAGCTCGTCTACCCGGTTGTGCGCGTCAGTGAGATCGTAGAAAGAGAATCTCATCGACCAGAAAGAGAAGAATATACAGTCCACTAGCTAGAGCGCTAGATAGCCAGCCAGCTCTCCCCTCCAAGCACACCAGACTGTCGCTGGAGCGCGAGAAACAGCTGACGAGCGCGCGATTGTTGACTTGTCCGCAAATGTATTTATTAGGCGGATTCTTTTGTTTCAGAAAGCCTCCGCAGTAGAAAATTGAAATAAGGAGACTAAAAAAGAGGAGACGAGGCCGCAATGGGAGCCGTCGTCAGTTTTTTCTTTTAGTTTCTAGTTTTGTTTTGTTAAAATGTTTAAATAGTTCATTTATATTTTTGTAATAAAAACTTTATTGAAAAACTTGTAACATTTTCTCTCCCTGTCTGTTTCCTCATCCGGACCCACGTTAAAGTCCCTTAGTACTTTAACAATGTGAAAAACGCGAAAGTATGAGCCTGATGAGGGAAAATCCCAGACCTATCCCAGACCTAACTTGCGTTATCCTCTAAAATATTCATCGAAACCAGGTTTAATTGACTGTTTCTGTGTGGTACCACATTACTACGTGATACAATCCAGAAATAGCCCAGGATCTAGCCATGAAGTATGAGAAATATGCGAAAGAATGAGCCTGATGCGAGCAAATCCCAGACCTAACCTAGACCTAACATGAATTATTCTCTAATATATTGATCGAAACCAGGTTTAATTGACTGTTTCAGTGTGGTCCCACATTACTACGTGATCCAAACCAGAAAAAACCCAGGTCCGTTCAACAAGTATGTGAAGAATGCGAAAGTATGAGTCTGATGAGTGAAAATCCCAGGCCTAACCTAGACCTAACATGCGTTATCCTCTAAGATATTGATGGAAACCAGGTTTAATTGACTGTTTCAGTGTTGTACTTCATTACTACGTGATGCAATCCAGAAAAATCCCAGGATCTAGCCATCAAGTATGAGAAATATGCGAAAGAATGAGCCTGATGAGAGCAAATCCCAGACCTAACCTAGACCTAACATGAATTATTCTCTAATATATTGATCGAAACCAGGTTTAATTGACTGTTTCAGTGTGGTCCCACATTACTACGTGATCCAAACCAGAAAAAACCCAGGTCCGTTCAACAAGTATGTGAAGAATGCGAAAGTATGAGTCTGATGAGTGAAAATCCCAGGCCTAACCTAGATCTAACATGCGTTATCCTCAAAAATATTGATCGAAACCTGGTTTAATCGACTGCTTCAGTGTGGTACCACATTACTATGCGATCCAAACCAGAAAATAACCCAGGATCTGTTCAACGAGTATGTGAAAAACGCGAAAGTATGAGCCTGATGTGGGCAAATCCCAGACCTATCCCAGACCTAACTTGCGTTGTCCTCTAAGGTATTGATGGAATCCAGGTTTAATTGACTGTTTCAGTGTTGTCCTTCATTACTACGTTATGCAATCCAGAAAAAGCCCAGGATCTAGCCATCAAGTATGAGAAATATGCGAAAGAATGAGCCTGATGAGAGCAAATCCCAGACCTAACCTAGACCTAACATGAATTATTCTCTAATATATTGATCGAAACCAGGTTTAATTGACTGTTTCCGTGTGGTCCCACATTACTACGTGATCCAAACCAGAAAAGACCCGGGATCCGGTCATCAAGTATGTGAAGTATGCGAAAGTAAGGGTCTGATGAGTGAAAATCCCAGGCCTAACCTAGACCTAACATGCGTTATCCTCAAAAATATTGATCGAAACCAGGTTTAATCGACTGTTTCAGTGTGGTACCACACTACTACGTGACCCAATCCAGAAAAAAACCCAGGATCTGTTCAACAAGTATGTGAAAAACGCGAAAGTATGAGCCTGATGAGGGAAAATCCCAGACCTATCCCAGACCTAACTTGCGTTATCCTCTAAAATATTGATGGAAACCCGGTTTAATTGACTGTTTCTGTGTGGTACCACATTACTACGTGATACAATCCAGAAATAGCACAGGATCTAGCCATGAAGTATGAGAAATATGCGAAAGTATGAGCCTGACGAGGGCAAATCCTAGACCTAACCCAGACCTAACATGCGTTATCCTCTAAAATATTTATCAAGGCCAGGTTTAATTGATTGTTTCTGTGTGGTGCCACATTACTACGTGATCCAAACCAGCAAAAACCCAGGATCCGTTCAACAAGTATGAGAAGAATGCGAAAGTATGAGTCTGATGAGTGAAAATCCCAGGCCTAACCTAGACCTAATGCGTTATCCTCAAAATATTGATCGAAACCTGGTTTAATCGACTGTTTCAGTGTGGTACCACATTACTATGCGATCCAAACCAGAAAATAACCCAGGATCTGTTCAACGAGTATGTGAAAAACGCGAAAGTATGAGCCTGATGTGGGCAAATCCCAGACCTATCCCAGACCTAACTTGCGTTGTCCTCTAAGATATTGATGGAATCCAGGTTTAATTGACTGTTTCAGTGTTGTACTTCATTACTACGTTATGCAATCCAGAAAAAGCCCAGGATCTAGCCATCAAGTATGAGAAATATGCGAAAGAAAGAGCCTGATGAGAGCAAATCCCAGACCTAACCTAGACCTAACATGAATTATTCTCTAAAATATTTATCAAGACCAGGTTTAATTGATTGTTTCAGTGTGGTCCCACATTACTACGTGATCCAAACCAGAAAAAACCCAGGATCCGTTCAACAAGTATGTGAAGAATGCGAAAGTATGAGTCTGATGAGTGAAAGTCCCAGACCTAACCTAGACCTAACATGCGTTATCCTCTAAAATATTTATCAAGACCAGGTTTAATTGACTGTCTCAGTGTGGTACCACATTTCTACGTGATCCACACCAGAAAAAGCCCAGGATCAGTTCAACAAGTATGCGAAAAACGCGAAAGTATGAGTCTGATGAGGGCGAATCCCAGACCTTTGCCAGACCTAACTTGCGTTATCCTCTAAAATATTGATCGAAACCAGGTTTAATTGACTGTTTCAGCGTGGTACCACATTACTACGTGATACAATCCAGAAACAGCCCAGGATCTAGCCATGAAGTATGAGAAATATGCGAAAGTATGAGCCTGATGAGGGCAAATCCTAGACCTAACCCAGACCTAACATGCGTTATACTCTGAAATATTTATCAAGATCAGGTTTAATTGAATGTTTCAGTGTGGTACCACATTACTACGTGAACCAAACCAGAAAAAACCCAGGATCCGTTCAACAAGTATGTGAAGAATGCAAAAGTATGAGTCTGATGAGTGAAAATCCCAGGGCTAACCTAGACCTAACATGCGTTATCCTCTAAAAATATTGATCCAAACCAGGTTTAATTGACTGTTTCAGTGTGGTACCACATTACTACATGATCCAATCCAGAAATAGCCCAGGATCCAGCCATGAAGTATGAGAAATATGCGAAGGTATGAGCCTGATGAGGGCAAATCCCAGACCTAACCTGGACCTAACATGAATTATTCTCTATGATATTGATCAAAACCAGGTTTAATTGACTGTTTCAGTGTGGTACCACATTACTACGTGATCCAAACCAGAAAAAACACAGGATCCGTTCAACAAGTATGTGAAGAATGCGAAAGTATGAGTCTGATGAGTGAAAATCTCAGACCTAACCTAGACCTAACATGCGTTATCCTCTAAAATGTTGATCGAAACCAGGTTTAATGGACCGTTTCAGTGTGGTACCACACTACTACGTGATCCAAACCAGAAAAAACCCAGGATCTCTTCAACAAGTATGTGAAAAACGCGAAAGTATGAGCCTGATGTGGGCAAATCCCAGACCTATCCCAGACCTAGCTTGCGTTATCCTCTAAAATATTGATCGAAACCAGGTTTAATTGACTGTTTCTGTGTGGTACCACATTACTACGTGATACAATCCAGAAATAGCCCAGGATCTAGCCATGAAGTATGAGAAATATGCGAAAGTATGAGCCTGACGAGGGCAAATCCTAGACCTAACCCAGACCTAACATGCGTTATCCTCTAAAATATTTATCAAGACCAGGTTTAATTGATTGTTTCTGTGTGGTCCCACATTACTACGTGATCCAAACCAGAAAAAACCCAGGATCCGTTCAACAAGTATGTGAAGAATGCGAAAGTAAGAGTCTGATGAGTGAAAATCCCAGGCCTAACCTAGACCTAACATGCGTTATCCTCAAAAATATTGATCGAAACCAGGTTTAATCGACTGTTTCAGTGTGGTACCACACTACTACGTGACCCAATCCAGAAAAAAACCCAGGATCTGTTCAACAAGTATGTGAAAAACGCGAAAGTATGAGCCTGATGAGGGAAAATCCCAGACCTATCCCAGACCTAACTTGCGTTATCCTCTAAAATATTCATCGAAACCAGGTTTAATTGACTGTTTCTGTGTGGTACCACATTACTACGTGATACAATCCAGAAATAGCCCAGGATCTAGCCATGAAGTATGAGAAATATGCGAAAGAATGAGCCTGATGAGAGCAAATCCCAGACCTAACCTAGACCTAACATGAATTATTCTCTAATATATTGATCGAAACCAGGTTTAATTGACTGTTTCAGTGTGGTCCCACATTACTACGTGATCCAAACCAGAAAAAACCCAGGTCCGTTCAACAAGTATGTGAAGAATGCGAAAGTATGTGTCTGATGAGTGAAAATCCCAGGCCTAACCTAGACCTAACATGCGTTATCCTCTAAGATAAAGATGGAAACCAGGTTTAATTGACTGTTTCAGTGTTGTACTTCATTACTACGTGATGCAATCCAGAAAAATCCCAGGATCTAGCCATCAAGTATGAGAAATATGCGAAAGAATGAGCCTGATGAGAGCAAATCCCAGACCTAACCTAGACCTAACATGAATTATTCTCTAATATATTGATCGAAACCAGGTTTAATTGACTGTTTCAGTGTGGTCCCACATTACTACGTGATCCAAACCAGAAAAAACCCAGGTCCGTTCAACAAGTATGTGAAGAATGCGAAAGTATGAGTCTGATGAGTGAAAATCCCAGGCCTAACCTAGACCTAACATGCGTTATCCTCAAAAATATTGATCGAAACCTGGTTTAATCGACTGTTTCAGTGTGGTACCACATTACTATGCGATCCAAACCAGAAAATAACCCAGGATCTGTTCAACGAGTATGTGAAAAACGCGAAAGTATGAGCCTGATGTGGGCAAATCCCAGACCTATCCCAGACCTAACTTGCGTTGTCCTCTAAGGTATTGATGGAATCCAGGTTTAATTGACTGTTTCAGTGTTGTCCTTCATTACTACGTTATGCAATCCAGAAAAAGCCCAGGATCTAGCCATCAAGTATGAGAAATATGCGAAAGAATGAGCCTGATGAGAGCAAATCCCAGACCTAACCTAGACCTAACATGAATTATTCTCTAATATATTGATCGAAACCAGGTTTAATTGACTGTTTCCGTGTGGTCCCACATTACTACGTGATCCAAACCAGAAAAGACCCGGGATCCGGTCATCAAGTATGTGAAGTATGCGAAAGTAAGGGTCTGATGAGTGAAAATCCCAGGCCTAACCTAGACCTAACATGCGTTATCCTCAAAAATATTGATCGAAACCAGGTTTAATCGACTGTTTCAGTGTGGTACCACACTACTACGTGACCCAATCCAGAAAAAAACCCAGGATCTGTTCAACAAGTATGTGAAAAACGCGAAAGTATGAGCCTGATGAGGGAAAATCCCAGACCTATCCCAGACCTAACTTGCGTTATCCTCTAAAATATTGATGGAAACCCGGTTTAATTGACTGTTTCTGTGTGGTACCACATTACTACGTGATACAATCCAGAAATAGCACAGGATCTAGCCATGAAGTATGAGAAATATGCGAAAGTATGAGCCTGACGAGGGCAAATACTAGACCTAACCCAGACCTAACATGCGTTATCCTCTAAAATATTTATCAAGGCCAGGTTTAATTGATTGTTTCTGTGTGGTGCCACATTACTACGTGATCCAAACCAGCAAAAACCCAGGATCCGTTCAACAAGTATGAGAAGAATGCGAAAGTATGAGTCTGATGAGTGAAAATCCCAGGCCTAACCTAGACCTAATGCGTTATCCTCAAAATATTGATCGAAACCTGGTTTAATCGACTGTTTCAGTGTGGTACCACATTACTATGCGATCCAAACCAGAAAATAACCCAGGATCTGTTCAACGAGTATGTGAAAAACGCGAAAGTATGAGCCTGATGTGGGCAAATCCCAGACCTATCCCAGACCTAACTTGCGTTGTCCTCTAAGATATTGATGGAATCCAGGTTTAATTGACTGTTTCAGTGTTGTACTTCATTACTACGTTATGCAATCCAGAAAAAGCCCAGGATCTAGCCATCAAGTATGAGAAATATGCGAAAGAAAGAGCCTGATGAGAGCAAATCCCAGACCTAACCTAGACCTAACATGAATTATTCTCTAAAATATTGATCAAAACCAGGTTTAATTGACTGTTTCAGTGTGGTACCACATTACTACGTGATCCAAACCAGAAAAAACCCAGGATCCGTTCAACAGGTATGAGAAGAATACGAAAGTATGAGTCTGATGAGTGAAAATCCCAGGCCTAACCTAGACCTAACATGCGTTATCCTCAAAAATATTGATCGAAACCTGGTTTAATCGACTGTTTCAGTGTGGTACCACATTACCATGTGATCCAAACCAGAAAATAACCCAGGATCTGTTCAACGAGTATGTGAAGTGTGCGAAAGTATGAATCTGATGAGGGCAAATCCCAGACCTAACCTAGACCTAACATGAATTATTCTCTGAAATATTTATCAAGACCAGGTTTAATTGATTGTTTCAGTGTGGTCCCACATTACTACGTGATCCAAACCAGAAAAAACCCAGGATCCGTTCAACAAGTATGTGAAGAATGCGAAAGTATGAGTCTGATGAGTGAAAGTCCCAGACCTAACCTAGACCTAACATGCGTTATCCTCTAAAATATTTATCAAGACCAGGTTTAATTGACTGTCTCAGTGTGGTACCACATTACTACGTGATCCACACCAGAAAAAGCCCAGGATCAGTTCAACAAGTATGCGAAAAACGCGAAAGTATGAGTCTGATGAGGGCGAATCCCAGACCTTTGCCAGACCTAACTTGCGTTATCCTCTAAAATATTGATCGAAACCAGGTTTAATTGACTGTTTCAGCGTGGTACCACATTACTACGTGATACAATCCAGAAACAGCCCAGGATCTAGCCATGAAGTATGAGAAATATGCGAAAGTATGAGCCTGATGAGGGCAAATCCTAGACCTAACCCAGACCTAACATGCGTTATACTCCGAAATATTTATCAAGATCAGGTTTAATTGAATGTTTCAGTGTGGTACCACATTACTACGTGAACCAAACCAGAAAAAACCCAGGATCCGTTCAACAAGTATGTGAAGAATGCAAAAGTATGAGTCTGATGAGTGAAAATCCCAGGGCTAACCTAGACCTAACATGCGTTATCCTCTAAAAATATTGATCCAAACCAGGTTTAATTGACTGTTTCAGTGTGGTACCACATTACTACATGATCCAATCCAGAAATAGCCCAGGATCCAGCCATGAAGTATGAGAAATATGCGAAGGTATGAGCCTGATGAGGGCAAATCCCAGACCTAACCTGGACCTAACATGAATTATTCTCTATGATATTGATCAAAACCAGGTTTAATTGACTGTTTCAGTGTGGTACCACATTACTACGTGATCCAAACCAGAAAAAACACAGGATCCGTTCAACAAGTATGTGAAGAATGCGAAAGTATGAGTCTGATGAGTGAAAATCCCAGACCTAACCTAGACCTAACATGCGTTATCCTCTAAAATGTTGATCGAAACCAGGTTTAATGGACCGTTTCAGTGTGGTACCACACTACTACGTGATCCAAACCAGAAAAAACCCAGGATCTCTTCAACAAGTATGTGAAAAACGCGAAAGTATGAGCCTGATGTGGGCAAATCCCAGACCTATCCCAGACCTAACTTGCGTTATCCCCTAAGATATTGATGGAAACCAGGTTTAATTGACTGTTACAGTGTTGTACTTCATTACTACGTGATGCAATCCAGAAAAAGCCCAGGATCTAGCCATCAAGTATGAGAAATATGCGAAAGAATGAGCCTGATGAGAGCAAATCCCAGACCTAACCTAGACCTAACATGAATTATTCTCTAATATATTGATCGAAACCAGGTTTAATTGACTGCTTCCGTGTGGTCCCACATTACTACGTGATCCAAACCAGAAAAAACCCAGGATCCGTTCAACAAGTATGTGAAGAATGCGAAAGTAAGAGTCTGATGAGTGAAAATCCCAGGCCTAACCCAGACCTAACATGCGTTATGCTCAAAAATATTGATCGAAATCAGGTTTAATCGACTGTTTCAGTGTGGAACCAGACTACTACGTGACCCAATCCAGAAAAAAACCCAGGATCTGTTCAACAAGTATGTGAAAAACGCGAAAGTATGAGCCTGATGAGGGAAAATCCCAGACCTATCCCAGACCTAACTTGCGTTATCCTCTAAAATATTGATCGAAACCAGGTTTAATTGACTGTTTCTGTGTGGTACCACATTACTACGTGATACAATCCAGAAATAGCCCAGGATCTAGCCATCAAGTATGAGAAATATGCGAAAGTATGAGCCTGACGAGGGCAAATCCTAGACCTAACCCAGACCTAACATGCGTTATCCTCTAAAATATTTATCAAGACCAGGTTTAATTGATTGTTTCAGTGTGGTCCCACATTACTACGTGATCCAAACCAGAAAAACCCAGGATCCGTTCAACAAGTATGTGAAGAATGCGAAAGTATGAGTCTGATGAGTGAAAATCCCAGACCTAACCTAGACCTAACATGCGTTATCCTCTAAAATGTTGATCCAAACCAGGTTTAATGGACTGTTTCAGTGTGGTACCACACTACTACGTGATCCAAACCAGAAAAAACCCAGGATCTGTTCAACAAGTACGTGAAAAACGCGAAAGTATGAGCCTGATGTGGGCAAATCCCAGACCTATCCCAGACCTAACTTGCGTTGTCCTCTAAGATATTGATGGAAACCAGGTTTAATTGACTGTTTCAGTGTTGTACTTCATTACTACGTGATGCAATCCAGAAAAAGCCCAGGATCTAGCCATCAAGTATGAGAAATATGCGAAAGAATGAGCCTGATGAGAGCAAATCCCAGACCTAACATGAATTATTCTCTAATATATTGATCGACACCAGGTTTAATTGACTGTTTCAGTGTGGTCCCACTTTACTACGTGATCCAAACCAGAAAAAACCCAGGTCCGTTCAACAAGTATGTGAAGAATGCGAAAGTATGAGTCTGATGAGTGAAAATCCCAGGCCTAACCTAGACCTAACATGCGTTATCCGCAAAAATATTGATCGAAACCTGGTTTAATCGACTGTTTCAGTGTGGTACCACATTACTATGCGATCCAAACAAGAAAATAACGCAGGATCTGTCAAACGAGTATGTGAAGTGTGCGAAAGTATGAGCCTGATGAGAGCAAATCCCAGACCTAACCTAGACCTAACATGAATTATTCTCTAATATATTGATCGAAATCAGGTTTAATTGACTGTTTCCGTGTGGTCCCACATTACTACGTGATCCAAACCAGAAAAAACCCAGGATCTGTTCAACAAGTATGTGAAAAACGCGAAAGTATGAGCCTGATGAGGGAAAATCCCAGACCTATCCCAGACCTAACTTGCGTTATCCTCTAAAATATTCATCGAAACCAGGTTTAATTGACTGTTTCTGTGTGGTACCACATTACTAAGTGATACAATCCAGAAATAGCCCAGGATCTAGCCATGAAGTATGAGAAATATGCGAAAGTATGAGCCTGATGAGGGCAAATCCTGGACCTAACCCAAACCTAACATGCGTTATCCTCTAAAATATTGATCAAGACCAGGTTTAATTGAATGTTTCAGTGTGGTACCACATTACTACGTGAACCAAACCAGAAAAAACCCAGGATCCGTTCAACAGGTATGAGAAGAATACGAAAGTATGAGTCTGATGAGTGAAAATCCCAGGCCTAACCTAGACCTAACATGCGTTATCCTCAAAAATATTGATCGAAACCTGGTTTAATCGACTGTTTCAGTGTGGTACCACATTACTACATGATCCAATCCAGAAATAGCCCAGGATCCAGCTATGAAGTATGAGAAATATGCGAAAGTATGAGCCTGATGAGGGCAAATCCCAGACCTAACCTAGACCTAACATGAATGATTCTCTATGATATTGATCAAAACCAGGTTTAATTGACAGTTTCAGTGTGGTACCACATTACTACGTGATCCAAACCAGAAAAAACACAGGATCCGTTCAACAAGTATGTGAAGAATGCGAAAGTATGAGTCTGATGAGTGAAAGTCCCAGACCTAACCTAGACCTAACATGCGTTATCCTCTAAAATATTTATCAAGACCAGGTTTAATTGACTGTCTCAGTGTGGTACCACATTACTACGTGATCCACACCAGAAAAAGCCCAGGATCAGTTCAACAAGTATGCGAAAAACGCGAAAGTATGAGTCTGATGAGGGCGAATCCCAGACCTTTGCCAGACCTAACTTGCGTTATCCTCTAAAATATTGATCGAAACCAGGTTTAATTGACTGTTTCAGCGTGGTACCACATTACTACGTGATACAATCCAGAAACAGCCCAGGATCTAGCCATGAAGTATGAGAAATATGCGAAAGTATGAGCCTGATGAGGGCAAATCCTAGACCTAACCCAGACCTAACATGCGTTATACTCTGAAATATTTATCAAGATCAGGTTTAATTGAATGTTTCAGTGTGGTACCACATTACTACGTGAACCAAACCAGAAAAAACCCAGGATCCGTTCAACAAGTATGTGAAGAATGCAAAAGTATGAGTCTGATGAGTGAAAATCCCAGGGCTAACCTAGACCTAACATGCGTTATCCTCTAAAAATATTGATCCAAACCAGGTTTAATTGACTGTTTCAGTGTGGTACCACATTACTACATGATCCAATCCAGAAATAGCCCAGGATCCAGCCATGAAGTATGAGAAATATGCGAAGGTATGAGCCTGATGAGGGCAAATCCCAGACCTAACCTGGACCTAACATGAATTATTCTCTATGATATTGATCAAAACCAGGTTTAATTGACTGTTTCAGTGTGGTACCACATTACTACGTGATCCAAACCAGAAAAAACACAGGATCCGTTCAACAAGTATGTGAAGAATGCGAAAGTATGAGTCTGATGAGTGAAAATCCCAGACCTAACCTAGACCTAACATGCGTTATCCTCTAAAATGTTGATCGAAACCAGGTTTAATGGACCGTTTCAGTGTGGTACCACACTACTACGTGATCCAAACCAGAAAAAACCCAGGATCTCTTCAACAAGTATGTGAAAAACGCGAAAGTATGAGCCTGATGTGGGCAAATCCCAGACCTATCCCAGACCTAACTTGCGTTATCCCCTAAGATATTGATGGAAACCAGGTTTAATTGACTGTTACAGTGTTGTACTTCATTACTACGTGATGCAATCCAGAAAAAGCCCAGGATCTAGCCATCAAGTATGAGAAATATGCGAAAGAATGAGCCTGATGAGAGCAAATCCCAGACCTAACCTAGACCTAACATGAATTATTCTCTAATATATTGATCGAAACCAGGTTTAATTGACTGCTTCCGTGTGGTCCCACATTACTACGTGATCCAAACCAGAAAAAACCCAGGATCCGTTCAACAAGTATGTGAAGAATGCGAAAGTAAGAGTCTGATGAGTGAAAATCCCAGGCCTAACCTAGACCTAACATGCGTTATGCTCAAAAATATTGATCGAAATCAGGTTTAATCGACTGTTTCAGTGTGGAACCAGACTACTACGTGACCCAATCCAGAAAAAACCCAGGATCTGTTCAACAAGTATGTGAAAAACGCGAAAGTATGAGCCTGATGAGGGAAAATCCCAGACCTATCCCAGACCTAACTTGCGTTATCCTCTAAAATATTGATCGAAACCAGGTTTAATTGACTGTTTCTGTGTGGTACCACATTACTACGTGATACAATCCAGAAATAGCCCAGGATCTAGCCATCAAGTATGAGAAATATGCGAAAGTATGAGCCTGACGAGGGCAAATCCTAGACCTAACCCAGACCTAACATGCGTTATCCTCTAAAATATTTATCAAGACCAGGTTTAATTGATTGTTTCAGTGTGGTCCCACATTACTACGTGATCCAAACCAGAAAAAACCCAGGATCCGTTCAACAAGTATGTGAAGAATGCGAAAGTATGAGTCTGATGAGTGAAAATCCCAGACCTAACCTAGACCTAACATGCGTTATCCTCTAAAATGTTGATCCAAACCAGGTTTAATGGACTGTTTCAGTGTGGTACCACACTACTACGTGATCCAAACCAGAAAAAACCCAGGATCTGTTCAACAAGTACGTGAAAAACGCGAAAGTATGAGCCTGATGTGGGCAAATCCCAGACCTATCCCAGACCTAACTTGCGTTGTCCTCTAAGATATTGATGGAAACCAGGTTTAATTGACTGTTTCAGTGTTGTACTTCATTACTACGTGATGCAATCCAGAAAAAGCCCAGGATCTAGCCATCAAGTATGAGAAATATGCGAAAGAATGAGCCTGATGAGAGCAAATCCCAGACCTAACATGAATTATTCTCTAATATATTGATCGACACCAGGTTTAATTGACTGTTTCAGTGTGGTCCCACTTTACTACGTGATCCAAACCAGAAAAAACCCAGGTCCGTTCAACAAGTATGTGAAGAATGCGAAAGTATGAGTCTGATGAGTGAAAATCCCAGGCCTAACCTAGACCTAACATGCGTTATCCGCAAAAATATTGATCGAAACCTGGTTTAATCGACTGTTTCAGTGTGGTACCACATTACTATGCGATCCAAACAAGAAAATAACGCAGGATCTGTCAAACGAGTATGTGAAGTGTGCGAAAGTATGAGCCTGATGAGAGCAAATCCCAGACCTAACCTAGACCTAACATGAATTATTCTCTAATATATTGATCGAAATTAGGTTTAATTGACTGTTTCCGTGTGGTCCCACATTACTACGTGATCCAAACCAGAAAAAACCCAGGATCTGTTCAACAAGTATGTGAAAAACGCGAAAGTATGAGCCTGATGAGGGAAAATCCCAGACCTATCCCAGACCTAACTTGCGTTATCCTCTAAAATATTCATCGAAACCAGGTTTAATTGACTGTTTCTGTGTGGTACCACATTACTAAGTGATACAATCCAGAAATAGCCCAGGATCTAGCCATGAAGTATGAGAAATATGCGAAAGTATGAGCCTGACGAGGGCAAATCCTAGACCTAACCCAGACCTAACATGCGTTATCCTCTAAAATGTTGATCCAAACCAGGTTTAATGTACTGTTTCAGTGTGGTACCACACTACTACGTGATCCAAACCAGAAAAAACCCAGGATCTGTTCAACAAGTATGTGAAAAACGCGAAAGTATGAGCCTGATGTGGGCAAATCCCAGACCTATCCCAGACCTAACTTGCGTTGTCCTCTAAGATATTGATGGAAACCAGGTTTAATTGACTGTTTCAGTGTTGTACTTCATTACTACGTGATGCAATCCAGAAAAATCCCAGGATCTAGCCATCAAGTATGAGAAATATGCGAAAGAATGAGCCTGATGAGAGCAAATCCCAGACCTAACCTAGACCTAACATGAATTATTCTCTAATATATTGATCGAAACCAGGTTTAATTGACTGTTTCAGTGTGGTCCCACATTACTACGTGATCCAAACCAGAAAAAACCCGGGATCCGTTCATCAAGTATGTGAAGAATGCGAAAGTAAGGGTCTGATGAGTGAAAATCCCAGGCCTAACCTAGACCTAACATGCGTTATCCTCAAAAATATTGATCGAAACCAGGTTTAATCGACTGTTTCAGTGTGGTACCACACTACTACGTGACCCAATCCAGAAAAAAACCCAGGATCTGTTCAACAAGTATGTGAAAAACGCGAAAGTATGAGCCTGATGAGGGAAAATCCCAGACCTATCCCAGACCTAACTTGCGTTATCCTCTAAAATATTGATGGAAACCCGGTTTAATTGACTGTTTCTGTGTGGTACCACATTACTACGTGATACAATCCAGAAATAGCACAGGATCTAGCCATGAAGTATGAGAAATATGCGAAAGTATGAGCCTGACGAGGGCAAATCCTAGACCTAACCCAGACCTAACATGCGTTATCCTCTAAAATATTTATCAAGACCAGGTTTAATTGATTGTTTCTGTGTGGTCCCACATTACTACGTGATCCAAACCAGCAAAAACCCAGGATCCGTTCAACAAGTATGAGAAGAATGCGAAAGTATGAGTCTGATGAGTGAAAATCCCAGGCCTAACCTAGACCTAACATGCGTTATCCTCAAAAATATTGATCGAAACCTGGTTTAATCGACTGTTTCAGTGTGGTACCACATTACTATGCGATCCAAACCAGAAAATAACCCAGGATCTGTTCAACGAGTATGTGAAAAACGCGAAAGTATGAGCCTGATGTGGGCAAATTCCAGACCTATCCCAGACCTAACTTGCGTTGTCCTCTAAGATATTGATGGAATCCAGGTTTAATTGACTGTTTCAGTGTTGTACTTCATTACTACGTTATGCAATCCAGAAAAAGCCCAGGATCTAGCCATCAAGTATGAGAAATATGCGAAAGAAAGAGCCTGATGAGAGCAAATCCCAGACCTAACCTAGACCTAACATGAATTATTCTCTAAAATATTGATCAAAACCAGGTTTATTTGACTGTTTCAGTGTGGTACCACATTACTACGTGATCCAAACCAGAAAAAACCCAGGATCCGTTCAACAGGTATGAGAAGAATACGAAAGTATGAGTCTGATGAGTGAAAATCCCAGACCTAACCTAGACCTAACATGCGTTATCCTCTAAAATGTTGATCCAAACCAGGTTTAATGGACTGTTTCAGTGTGGTACCACACTACTACGTGATCCAAACCAGAAAAAACCCAGGATCTGTTCAACAAGTATGTGAAAAACGCGAAAGTATGAGCCTGATGAGGGAAAATCCCAGACCTATCCCAGACCTAACTTGCGTTATCCTCTAAAATATTGATCGAAACCAGGTTTAATTGACTGTTTCTGTGTGGTACCACATTACTACGTGATACAATCCAGAAATAGCCCAGGATCTAGCCATGAAGTATGAGAAATATGCGAAAGTATGAGCCTGACGAGGGCAAATCCTAGACCTAACCCAGACCTAACATGCGTTATCCTCTAAAATATTTATCAAGACCAGGTTTAATTGATTGTTTCTGTGTGGTCCCACATTACTACGTGATCCAAACCAGCAAAAACCCAGGATCCGTTCAACGAGTATGTGAAGTGTGCGAAAGTATGAATCTGATGAGGGCAAATCCCAGACCTATCCCAGACCTAACATGCGTTATCCTCTAAAATATTTATCAAGACCAGGTTTAATTGATTGTTTCAGTGTGGTCCCACATTACTACGTGATCCAAACCAGAAAAAACCCAGGATCCGTTCAACAAGTATGTGAAGAATGCGAAAGTATGAGTCTGATGAGTGAAAATCCCAGACCTAACCTAGACCTAACATGCGTTATCCTCTAAAATGTTGATCCAAACCAGGTTTAATGGACTGTTTCAGTGTGGTACCACACTACTACGTGATCCAAACCAGAAAAAACCCAGGATCTGTTCAACAAGTATGTGAAAAACGCGAAAGTATGAGTCTGATGAGTGAAAATCCCAGGCCTAACCTAGACCTAACATGCGTTATCCTCTAAAATATTGATGGAAACCCGGTTTAATTGACTGTTTCTGTGTGGTACCACATTACTACGTGATACAATCCAGAAATAGCACAGGATCTAGCCATGAAGTATGAGAAATATGCGAAAGTATGAGCCTGACGAGGGCAAATCCTAGACCTAACCCAGACCTAACATGCGTTATCCTCTAAAATATTTATCAAGACCAGGTTTAATTGATTGTTTCTGTGTGGTCCCACATTACTACGTGATCCAAACCAGCAAAAACCCAGGATCCGTTCAACGAGTATGTGAAGTGTGCGAAAGTATGAATCTGATGAGGGCAAATCCCAGACCTATCCCAGACCTAACATGCGTTATCCTCTAAAATATTTATCAAGACCAGGTTTAATTGATTGTTTCAGTGTGGTCCCACATTACTACGTGATCCAAACCAGAAAAAACCCAGGATCCGTTCAACAAGTATGTGAAGAATGCGAAAGTATGAGTCTGATGAGTGAAAATCCCAGACCTAACCTAGACCTAACATGCGTTATCCTCTAAAATGTTGATCCAAACCAGGTTTAATGGACTGTTTCAGTGTGGTACCACACTACTACGTGATCCAAACCAGAAAAAACCCAGGATCTGTTCAACAAGTATGTGAAAAACGCGAAAGTATGAGCCTGATGTGGGCAAATCCCAGACCTATCCCAGACCTAACTTGCGTTGTCCTCTAAGATATTGATGGAAACCAGGTTTAATTGACTGTTTCAGTGTTGTACTTCATTACTACGTGATGCAATCCAGAAAAAGTCCAGGTTCTAGCCATCAAGTATGAGAAATATGCGAAAGAATGAGCCTGATGAGAGCAAATCCCAGACCTAACATGAATTATTCTCTAATATATTGATCGACACCAGGTTTAATTGACTGTTTCAGTGTGGTCCCACTTTACTACGTGATCCAAACCAGAAAAAACCCAGGTCCGTTCAACAAGTATGTGAAGAATGCGAAAGTATGAGTCTGATGAGTGAAAATCCCAGGCCTAACCTAGACCTAACATGCGTTATCCGCAAAAATATTGATCGAAACCTGGTTTAATCGACTGTTTCAGTGTGGTACCACATTACTATGCGATCCAAACCAGAAAATAACGCAGGATCTGTCAAACGAGTATGTGAAGTGTGCGAAAGTATGAGCCTGATGAGAGCAAATCCCAGACCTAACCTAGACCTAACATGAATTATTCTCTAATATATTGATCGAAATCAGGTTTAATTGACTGTTTCCGTGTGGTCCCACATTACTACGTGATCCAAACCAGAAAAAACCCAGGATCCGTTCAACAAGTATGTGAAGAATGCGAAAGTAAGAGTCTGATGAGTGAAAATCCCAGGCCTAACCTAGACCTAATATGCGTTATCCTCAAAAATATTGATCGAAACCAGGCTTAATCGACTGTTTCAGTGTGGTACCACACTACTACGTGACCCAATCCAGAAAAAAACGCAGGATCTGTTCAACAAGTATGTGAAAAACGCGAAAGTATGAGCCTGATGAGGGAAAATCCCAGACCTATCCCAGACCTAACTTGCGTTATCCTCTAAAATATTGATCGAAACCAGGTTTAATTGACTGTTTCTGTGTGGTACCACATTACTACGTGATACAATCCAGAAATAGCCCAGGATCTAGCCATGAAGTATGAGAAATATGCGAAAGTATGAGCCTGACGAGGGCAAATCCTAGACCTAACCCAGACCTAACATGCGTTATCCTCTAAAATATTTATCAAGACCAGGTTTAATTGATTGTTTCTGTGTGGTCCCACATTACTACCTGATCCAAACCAGCAAAAACCCAGGATCCGTTCAACAAGTATGTGAAGAATGCGAAAGTATGAGTCTGATGAGTGAGAATCCCAGGCTAACCTAGACCTAACATGCGTTATCCTCAAAAATATTGATCGAAACCTGGTTTAATCGACTGTTTCAGTGTGGTACCACATTACTATGCGATCCAAACCAGAAAATAACACAGGATCTGTCAAACGAGTATGTGAAGTGTGCGTAAGTATGAGCCTGATGAGAGCAAATCCCAGACCTAACCTAGACCTAACATGAATTATTCTCTAATATATTGATCGAAACCAGGTTTAATTGACTGTTTCAGTGCGGTCCCACATTACTACGTGATCCAAACCAGAAAAAACCCAGGATCCGTTCAACAAGTATGTGAAGAATGCGAAAGTATGAGTCTGATGAGTGAAAATCCCCGGCCTAACCTAGACGTGAACATGCGTTATCCTCAAAAATATTGATCGAAACCAGGTTTAATCGACTGTTTCAGTGTGGTACCACACTACTACGTGACCCAATCCAGAAAAAACCCAGGATCTGTTCAACAAGTATGTGAAAAACGCGAAAGTATGAGCCTGATGAGGGAAAATCCCAGACCTATCCCAGACCTAACTTGCGTTATCCTCTAAAATATTGATGGAAACCAGGTTTAATTGACTGTTTCAGTGTTGTACTTCATTACTACGTGATGCACACCAGAAAAAGGCCTGGATCTAGCCATCAAGTATGAGAAATATGCGAAAGAATGAGCCTGATGAGAGCAAATCCCAGACCTAACCTAGACCTAACATGAATTATTCTCTAATATATTGATCGAAACCAGGTTTAATTGACTGTTTCAGTGTGGTCCCACATTACTACGTGATCCAAACCAGAAAAAACCCAGGATCCGTTCAACAAGTATGTGAAGAATGCGAAAGTATGAGTCTGATGAGTGAAAATCCCAGGGCTAACCTAGACCTAACATGCGTTCTCCTCTAAAATATTGATCCATACCAGGTTTAATGGACTGTTTCAGTGTGGTACCACTTTACTACGTGATCCAAAGCAGAAAAAACCCTCGATCAGGTCAACATGTATGTTAAAACTACGAAAGTATGACCTTGATGAGGGCAAATCCCAGGCCTAACCTAGACCTAACATGCGTTATCCTCAAAAATATTGATCGAAACCTGGTTTAATCGACTGTTTCAGTGTGGTACCACATTACTATGCGATCCAAACCAGAAAATAACCCAGGATCTGTTCAACGAGTATGTGAAAAACGCGAAAGTATGAGCCTGATGTGGGCAAATCCCAGGCTTATCCCAGACCTAACTTGCGTTGTCCTCTAAGATATTGATGGAATCCAGGTTTAATTGACTGTTTCAGTGTTGTACTTCATTACTACGTTATGCAATCCAGAAAAAGCCCAGGATCTAGCCATCAAGTATGAGAAATATGCGAAAGAATGAGCCTGATGAGAGCAAATCCCAGACCTAACCTAGACCTAACATGAATCATTCTCTAATATATTGATCGAAACCAGGTTTAATTGACTGTTTCCGTGTGGTCCCACATTACTACGTGATCCAAACCAGAAAAAACCCAGGATCCGTTCAACAAGTATGTGAAGAATGCGAAAGTAAGAGTCTGATGAGTGAAAATCCCAGGCCTAACCTAGACCTAACATGCGTTATCCTCAAAAATATTGATCGAAACCAGGTTTAATCGACTGTTTCAGTGTGGTACCACACTACTACGTGACCCAATCCAGAAAAAAACCCAGGATCTGTTCAACAAGTATGTGAAAAACGCGAAAGTATGAGCCTGATGAGGGAAAATCCCAGACCTATCCCAGACCTAACTTGCGTTATCCTCTAAAATATTGATCGAAACCAGGTTTAATTGACTGTTTCTGTGTGATACCACATTACTACGTGATACAATCCAGAAATAGCCCAGGATCTAGCCATGAAGTATGAGAAATATGCGAAAGTATGAGCCTGACGAGGGCAAATCCTAGACCTAACCCAGACCTAACATGCGTTATCCTCTAAAATGTTGATCCAAACCAGGTTTAATGGACTGTTTCAGTGTGGTACCACACTACTACGTGATCCAAACCAGAAAAAACCCAGGATCTGTTCAACAAGTATGTGAAAAACGCGAAAGTATGAGCCTGATGTGGGCAAATCCCAGACCTATCCCAGACCTAACTTGCGTTGTCCTCTAAGATATTGATGGAAACCAGGTTTAATTGACTGTTTCAGTGTTGTACTTCATTACTACGTGATGCAATCCAGAAAAAGCCCAGGATCTAGCCATCAAGTATGAGAAATATGCGAAAGAATGAGCCTGATGAGAGCAAATCCCAGACCTAACCTAGACCTAACATGAATTATTCTCTAATATATTGATCGAAACCAGGTTTAATTGACTGTTTCAGTGTGGTCCCACATTACTACGTGATCCAAACCAGAAAAAACCCAGGTCCGTTCAACAAGTATGTGATGAATGCGAAAGTATGAGTCTGATGAGTGAAAATCCCAGGCCTAACCTAGACCTAACATGCGTTATCCTCAAAAATATTGATCGAAACCTGGTTTAATCGACTGTTTCAGTGTGGTACCACATTACTATGCGATCCAAACCAGAAAATAACCCAGGATCTGTTCAACGAGTATGTGAAGAATGCGAAAGTAAGGGTCTGATGAGTGAAAATCCCAGGCCTAACCTAGACCTAACATGCGTTATCCTCAAAAATATTGATCGAAACCTGGTTTAATCGACTGTTTCAGTGTGGTACCACATTACCATGTGATCCAAACCAGAAAATAACCCAGGATCTGTTCAACGAGTATGTGAAGTGTGCGAAAGTATGAATCTGATGAGGGCAAATCCCAGACCTATCCCAGACCTAACATGCGTTATCCTCTAAAATATTTATCAAGACCAGGTTTAATTGATTGTTTCAGTGTGGTCCCACATTACTACGTGATCCAAACCAGAAAAAACCCAGGATCCGTTCAACAAGTATGTGAAGAATACGAAAGTATGAGTCTGATGAGTGAAAATCCCAGACCTAACCTAGACCTAACATGCGTTATCCTGTAAAATATTTATCGAGACCAGGTTTAATTGACTGTCTCAGTGAGGTACCACATTACTACGTGATCCACACCAGAAAAAGCCCAGGATCAGTTCAACAAGTATGTGAAAAACGCGAAAGAATGAGTCTGATGAGGGCGAATCCCAGACCTTTGCCAGACCTAACTTGCGTTATCCTCTAAAATATTGATCGAAACCAGGTTTAATTGACTGTTTCAGCGTGGTACCACATTACTACGTGATACAATCCAGAAACAGCCCAGGATCTAGCCACGAAGTATGAGAAATATGCGAAAGTATGAGCCTGACGAGGGCAAATCCTAGACCTAACCCAGACCTAACATGCGTTATCCTCTAAAATATTTATCAAGACCAGGTTTAATTGATTGTTTCTGTGTGGTCCCACATTGCTACGTGATCCAAACCAGAAAAAACCCAGGATCCGTTCAACAAGTATGAGAAGAATGCGAAAGTATGAGTCTGATGAGTGAAAATCCCAGACCTAACCTAGACCTAACTTGCGTTATCCTCTAAAATGTTGATCCAAACCAGGTTTAATGGACTGTTCCAGTGTGGTACCACACTACTACGTGATCCAAACCAGAAAAAACCCAGGATCTGTTCAACAAGTATGTGAAGAATGCGAAAGTATGAGTCTGATGAGTGAGAATCCCAGGCTAACCTAGACCTAACATGCGTTATCCTCAAAAATATTGATCGAAACCTGGTTTAATCGACTGTTTCAGTGTGGTACCACATTACTATGCGATCCAAACCAGAAAATAACACAGGATCTGTCAAACGAGTATGTGAAGTGTGCGTAAGTATGAGCCTGATGAGAGCAAATCCCAGACCTAACCTAGACCTAACATGAATTATTCTCTAAAATATTGATCGAAACCAGGTTTAATTGACTGTTTCGGTGTGGTACCACATTACTACGTGATCCAAACCAGAAAAAGCCCAGGATCAGTTCAACAAGTATGTGAAAAACGCGAAAGTATGAGCCTGATGAGGGCGAATCCCAGACCTATGCCAGACCTAACTTGCGTTATCCACTAAAATATTGATCGAAACGAGGTTTAATTGACTGTTTCAGCGTGGTACCACATTACTACGTGATACAATCCAGAAACAGCCCAGGATCTAGCCATGAAGTATGAGAGATATGCGAAAGTATGAGCCTGATGAGAGCAAATCCCAGACCTAACCTAGACCTAACATGAATTATTCTCTAATATATTGATCGAAACCAGGTTTAATTGACTGTTTCAGTGCGGTCCCACATTACTACGTGATCCAAACCAGAAAAAACCCAGGATCCGTTCAACAAGTATGTGAAGAATGCGAAAGTATGAGTCTGATGAGTGAAAATCCCCGGCCTAACCTAGACCTAACATGCGTTATCCTCAAAAATATTGATCGAAACCAGGTTTAATCGACTGTTTCAGTGTGGTACCACACTACTACGTGACCCAATCCAGAAAAAACCCAGGATCTGTTCAACAAGTATGTGAAAAACGCGAAAGTATGAGCCTGATGAGGGAAAATCCCAGACCTATCCCAGACCTAACTTGCGTTATCCTCTAAAATATTGATGGAAACCAGGTTTAATTGACTGTTTCAGTGTTGTACTTCATTACTACGTGATGCAAACCAGAAAAAGGCCTGGATCTAGCCATCAAGTATGAGAAATATGCGAAAGAATGAGCCTGATGAGAGCAAATCCCAGACCTAACCTAGACCTAACATGAATTATTCTCTAATATATTGATCGAAACCAGGTTTAATTGACTGTTTCAGTGTGGTCCCACATTACTATGCGATCCAAACCAGAAAATAACCCAGGATCTGTTCAACGAGTATGTGAAAAACGCGAAAGTATGAGCCTGATGTGGGCAAATCCCAGGCCTATCCCAGACCTAACTTGCGTTGTCCTCTAAGATATTGATGGAATCCAGGTTTAATTGACTGTTTCAGTGTTGTACTTCATTACTACGTTATGCAATCCAGAAAAAGCCCAGGATCTAGCCATCAAGTATGAGAAATATGCGAAAGAATGAGCCTGATGAGAGCAAATCCCAGACCTAACCTAGACCTAACATGAATCATTCTCTAATATATTGATCGAAACCAGGTTTAATTGACTGTTTCCGTGTGGTCCCACATTACTACGTGATCCAAACCAGAAAAAACCCAGGATCCGTTCAACAAGTATGTGAAGAATGCGAAAGTAAGAGTCTGATGAGTGAAAATCCCAGGCCTAACCTAGACCTAACATGCGTTATCCTCAAAAATATTGATCGAAACCAGGTTTAATCGACTGTTTCAGTGTGGTACCACACTACTACGTGACCCAATCCAGAAAAAAACCCAGGATCTGTTCAACAAGTATGTGAAAAACGCGAAAGTATGAGCCTGATGAGGGAAAATCCCAGACCTATCCCAGACCTAACTTGCGTTATCCTCTAAAATATTGATCGAAACCAGGTTTAATTGACTGTTTCTGTGTGATACCACATTACTACGTGATACAATCCAGAAATAGCCCAGGATCTAGCCATGAAGTATGAGAAATATGCGAAAGTATGAGCCTGACGAGGGCAAATCCTAGACCTAACCCAGACCTAACATGCGTTATCCTCTAAAATGTTGATCCAAACCAGGTTTAATGGACTGTTTCAGTGTGGTACCACACTACTACGTGATCCAAACCAGAAAAAACCCAGGATCTGTTCAACAAGTATGTGAAAAACGCGAAAGTATGAGCCTGATGTGGGCAAATCCCAGACCTATCCCAGACCTAACTTGCGTTGTCCTCTAAGATATTGATGGAAACCAGGTTTAATTGACTGTTTCAGTGTTGTACTTCATTACTACGTGATGCAATCCAGAAAAAGCCCAGGATCTAGCCATCAAGTATGAGAAATATGCGAAAGAATGAGCCTGATGAGAGCAAATCCCAGACCTAACCTAGACCTAACATGAATTATTCTCTAATATATTGATCGAAACCAGGTTTAATTGACTGTTTCAGTGTGGTCCCACATTACTACGTGATCCAAACCAGAAAAAACCCAGGTCCGTTCAACAAGTATGTGATGAATGCGAAAGTATGAGTCTGATGAGTGAAAATCCCAGGCCTAACCTAGACCTAACATGCGTTATCCTCAAAAATATTGATCGAAACCTGGTTTAATCGACTGTTTCAGTGTGGTACCACATTACTATGCGATCCAAACCAGAAAATAACCCAGGATCTGTTCAACGAGTATGTGAAAAACGCGAAAGTATGAGCCTGATGTGGGCAAATCCCAGACCTATCCCAGACCTAACTTGCGTTGTCCTCTAAGATATTGATGGAATCCAGGTTTAATTGACTGTTTCAGTGTTGTCCTTCATTACTACGATATGCAATCCAGAAAAAGCCCAGGATCTAGCCATCAAGTATGAGAAATATGCGAAAGAATGAGCCTGATGAGAGCAAATCCCAGACCTAACCTAGACCTAACATGAATTATTCTCTAATATATTGATCGAAACCAGGTTTAATTGACTGTTTCCGTGTGATCCCACATTACTACGTGATCCAAACCAGAAAAGACCCGGGATCCGTTCATCAAGTATGTGAAGAATGCGAAAGTAAGGGTCTGATGAGTGAAAATCCCAGGCCTAACCTAGACCTAACATGCGTTATCCTCAAAAATATTGATCGAAACCAGGTTTAATCGACTGTTTCAGTGTGGTACCACACTACTACGTGACCCAATCCAGAAAAAAACCCAGGATCTGTTCAACAAGTATGTGAAAAACGCGAAAGTATGAGCCTGATGAGGGAAAATCCCAGACCTATCCCAGACCTAACTTGCGTTATCCTCTAAAATATTGATGGAAACCAGGTTTAATTGACTGTTTCTGTGTGGTACCACATTACTACGTGATAAAATCCAGAAATAGCACAGGATCTAGCCATGAAGTATGAGAAATATGCGAAAGTATGAGCCTGACGAGGGCAAATCCTAGACCTAACCCAGACCTAACATGCGTTATCCTCTAAATTATTTATCAAGACCAGGTTTAATTGATTGTTTCTGTGTGGTCCCACATTACTACGTGATCCAAACCAGCAAAAACCCAGGATCCGTTCAACAAGTATGAGAAGAATGCGAAAGTATGAGTCTGATGAGTGAAAATCCCAGGCCTAACCTAGACCTAACATGCGTTATCCTCAAAAATATTGATCGAAACCTGGTTTAATCGACTGTTTCAGTGTGGTACCACATTACTATGCGATCCAAACCAGAAAATAACCCAGGATCTGTTCAACGAGTATGTGAAAAACGCGAAAGTATGAGCCTGATGTGGGCAAATCCCAGACCTATCCCAGACCTAACTTGCGTTGTCCTCTAAAATATTTATCAAGACCAGGTTTAATTGATTGTTTCAGTGTGGTCCCACATTACTACGTGATCCAAACCAGAAAAAACCCAGGATCCGTTCAACAGGTATGAGAAGAATACGAAAGTATGAGTCTGATGAGTGAAAATCCCAGGCCTAACCTAGACTTAACATGCGTTATCCTCAAAAATATTGATCGAAACCTGGTTTAATCGACTGTTTCAGTGTGGTACCACATTACCATGTGATCCAAACCAGAAAATAACCCAGGATCTGTTCAACGAGTATGTGAAGTGTGCGAAAGTATGAATCTGATGAGTGAAAATCCCAGGGCTAACCTAGACCTAACATGCGTTATCCTCTAAAAATATTGATCCAAACCAGGTTTAATTGACTGTTTCAGTGTGGTACCACATTACTACATGATCCAATCCAGAAATAGCCCAGGATCCAGCCATGAAGTATGAGAAATATGCGAAAGTATGAGCCTGATGAGGGCAAATCCCAGACCTAACCTAGACCTAACATGAATTATTCTCTATGATATTGATCAAAACCAGGTTTAATTGACTGTTTCAGTGTGGTACCACATTACTACGTGATCCAAACCAGAAAAAAACACAGGATCCGTTCAACAAGTATGTGAAAAACGCGAAAGTATGAGCCTGATGTGGGCAAATCCCAGACCTATCCCAGACCTAACTTGCGTTATCCTCTAAGATATTGATGGAAACCAGGTTTAATTGACTGTTTCAATGCTGTACTTCATTACTACGTGATGCAATCCAGAAAAAGCCCAGGATCTAGCCATCAAGTATGAGAAATATGCGAAAGAATGAGCCTGATGAGAGCAAATCCCAGACCTAACCTAGACCTAACATGAATTATTCTCTAATATATTGATCGAAACCAGGTTTAATTGACTGCTTCCGTGTGGTCCCACATTACTACGTGATCCAAACCATAAAAAACCCAGGATCCGTTCAACAAGTATGTGAAGAATGCAAAAGTAAGAGTCTGATGAGTGAAAATTCCAGGCCTAACCTAGACCTAACATGCGTTATGCTCAAAAATATTGATCGAAACCAGGTTTAATCGACTGTTTCAGTGTGGTACCAGACTACTACGTGACCCAATCCAGAAAAAAACCCAGGATCTGTTCAACAAGTATGTGAAAAACGCGAAAGTATGAGCCTGATGAGGGAAAATCCCAGACCTATCCCAGACCTAACTTGCGTTATCCTCTAAAATATTGATCGAAACCAGGTTTAATTGACTGTTTCTGTGTGGTACCACATTACTACGTGATACAATCCAGAAATAGCCCAGGATCTAGCCATGAAGTATGAGAAATATGCGAAAGTATGAGCCTGACGAGGGCAAATCCTAGACCTAACCCAGACCTAACATGCGTTATCCTCTAAAATATTTATAAAGACCAGGTTTAATTGATTGTTTCTGTATGGTCCCACATTACTACCTGATCCAAACCAGCAAAAACCCTGGATCCGTTCAACAGGTATGTGAAGAATGCGAAAGTATGAGTCTGATGAGTGAAAATCCCAGGCCTAACCTAGACCTAACATGCGTTATCCTCAAAAATATTGATCGAAACCTGGTTTAATCGACTGTTTCAGTGTGGTACCACATTACTATGTGATCCAAACCAGAAAATAACCCGGGATCTGTTCAACGAGTATGTGAAGTGTGCGAAAGTATGAGTCTGATGAGGGCAAATCCCAGACCTACCCCAGACCTAACATGCGTTATCCTCTAAAATATTTATCAAGACCAGGTTTAATTGATTGTTTCAGTGTGGTCCCACATTACTACGTGATCCAATCCAGAAAAAACCCAGGATCCGTTCAACAAGTATGTGAAAAACGCGAAAGTATGAGCCTGATGTGGGCAAATCCCAGACCTATCCCAGACCTAACTTGCGTTGTCCTCTAAGATATTGATGGAAACCAGGTTTAATTGACTGTTTCAGTGTTGTACTTCATTACTACGTGATGCAATCCAGAAAAAACCCAGGATCTAGCCATCAAGTATGAGAAATATGCGAAAGAATGAGCCTGATGAGAGCAAATCCCAGACCTAACCTAGACCTAACATGAATTATTCTCTACTATATTGATCGAAACCAGGTTTAATTGACTGTTTCAGTGTGGTCCCACATTACTACGTGATCCAAACCAGAAAAAACCCAGGATCTGTTCAACAAGTATGTGAAAAACGCGAAAGTATGAGCCTGATGTGGGCAAATCCCAGACCTATCCCAGACCTAACTTGCGTTGTCCTCTAAGATATTGATGGAAACCAGGTTTAATTGACTGTTTCAGTGTTGTACTTCATTACTACGTGATGCAATCCAGAAAAAGCCCAGGATCTAGCCATAAAGTATGAGAAATATGCGAAAGTATGAGCCTGACGAGGGCAAATCCTAGACCTAACCCAGACCTAACTTGCGTTGTCCTCTAAGATATTGATGGAATCCAGGTTTAATTGACTGTTTCAGTGTTGTACTTCATAACTACGTTATGCAATCCAGAAAAAGCCCAGGATCTAGCCATCAAGTATGAGAAATATGCGAAAGAATGAGCCTGATGAGAGCAAATCCCGGACCTAACCTAGACCTAACATGAATTATTCTCTAAAATATTGATCAAAACCAGGTTTAATTGACTGTTTCAGTGTGGTACCACATTACTACGTGATCCAAACCAGAAAAAACCCAGGATCCGTTCAACAAGTATGAGAAGAATACGAAAATATGAGTCTGATGAGTGAAAATCCCAGGCCTAACCTAGACCTAACATGCGTTATCCTCAAAAATACTGATCGAAACCTGGTTTAATCGACTGTTTCAGTGTGGTACCACATTACTATGCGATCCAAACCAGAAAATAACGCAGGATCTGTCAAACGAGTATGTGAAGTGTGCGAAAGTATGAGCCTGATGAGAGCAAATCCCAGACCTAACCTAGACCTAACATGAATTATTCTCTAAAATATTGATCGAAACCAGGTTTAATTGACTGTTTCAGTGTGGTACCACATTACTACGTGATCCAAACCAGAGAAAGCCCAGGATCAGTTCAACAAGTATCTGAAAAACGCGAAAGTATGAGCCTGATGTGGGCAAATCCCAGACCTATCCCAGACCTAACTTGCGTTGTCCTCTAAGATATTGATGGAAACCAGGTTTAATTGACTGTTTCAGTGTTGTACTTCATTACTACGTGATGCAATCCAGAAAAAGCCCAGGAACTAGCCATCAAGTATGAGAAATATGCGAAAGAATGAGCCTGATGAGAGCAAATCCCAGACCTAACCTAGACCTAACATGAATTATTCTCTACTATATTGATCGAAACCAGGTTTAATTGACTGTTTCAGTGTGGTCCCACATTACTACGTGATCCAAACCAGAAAAAACCCAGGTCCGTTCAACAAGTATGTGAAGAATGCGAAAGTATGAGTCTGATGAGTGAAAATCCCAGGCCTAACCTAGACCTAACATGCGTTATCCGCAAAAATATTGATCGAAACCTGGTTTAATCGACTGTTTCAGTGTGGTACCACATAACTATGCGATCCAAACCAGAAAATAACGCAGGATCTGTCAAACGAGTATGTGTAGTGTGCGAAAGTACGAGCCTGATGAGAGCAAATCCCAGACCTAACCTAGACCTAACATGAATTATTCTCTAATATATTGATCGAAACCAGGTTTAATTGACTGCTTCCGTGTGGTCCCACATTACTACGTGATCCAAACCAGAAAAAACCCAGGATCCGTTCAACAAGTATGTGAAGAATGCGAAAGTAAGAGTCTGATGAGTGAAAATCCCAGGCCTAACCTAGACCTAACATGCGTTATGCTCAAAAATATTGATCGAAACCAGGTTTAATCGACTGTTTCAGTGTGGTACCAGACTACTACGTGACCCAATCCAGAAAAAAACCCAGGATCTGTTCAACAAGTATGTGAAAAACGCGAAAGTATGAGCCTGATGAGGGAAAATCCCAGACCTATCCCAGACCTAACTTGCGTTATCCTCTAAAATATTGATCGAAACCAGGTTTAATTGACTGTTTCTGTGTGGTACCACATTACTACGTGATACAATCCAGAAATAGCCCAGGATCTAGCCATGAAGTATGAGAAATATGCGAAAGTATGAGCCTGACGAGGGCAAATCCTAGACCTAACCCAGACCTAACATGCGTTATCCTCTAAAATATTTATAAAGACCAGGTTTAATTGATTGTTTCTGTGTGGTCCCACATTACTACGTGATCCAAACCAGCAAAAACCCAGGATCCGTTCAACAGGTATGAGAAGAATGCGAAAGTATGAGTCTGATGAGTGAAAATCCCAGGCCTAACCTAGACCTAACATGCGTTATCCTCTAAAATATTGATCGAAACCTGGTTTAATCGACTGTTTCAGTGTGGTACCACATTACTATGCGATCCAAACCAGAAAATAACCGAGGATCTGTTCAACGAGTATGTGAAAAACGCGAAAGTATGAGCCTGATGTGGGCAAATCCCAGACCTATCCCCGACCTAACTTGCGTTGTCCTCTAGGATATTGATGGAATCCAGGTTTAATTGACTGTTTCAGTGTTGTACTTCATTACTACGTTATGCAATCCAGAAAAAGCCGAGGATCTAGCCATCAGGTATGAGAAATATGCGAAAGAATGAGCCTGATGAGAGCAAATCCCAGACCTTACCTAGACCTAACATGAATTATTCTCTAATATATTGATCGAAACCAGGTTTAATTGACTGTTTCCGTGTGGTCCCACATTACTACGTGATCCAAACCAGAAAAAACCCAGGATCCGTTCAACAAGTATGTGAAGAATGCGAAAGTAAGAGTCTGATGAGTGAAAATCCCAGGCCTAACCTAGACCTAACATGCGTTATCCTCAAAAATATTGATCGAAACCAGGTTTAATCGACTGTTTCAGTGTGGTACCACACTACTACGTGACCCAATCCAGAAAAAAACCCAGGATCTGTTCAGCAAGTATGTGAAAAACGCGAAAGTATGAGCCTGATGGGGGAAAATCCCAGACCTATCCCAGACCTAACTTGCGTTGTCCTCTAAAATATTGATCGAAACCAGGTTTAATTGACTGTTTCTGTGTGGTACCACATTACTACGTGATACAATCCAGAAATAGCCCAGGATCTAGCCATGAAGTATGAGAAATATGCGAAAGTATGAGCCTGACGAGGGCAAATCCTAGACCTAACCCAGACCTAACATGCGTTATCCTCTAAAATATTTATCAAGACCAGGTTTAATTGATTGTTTCTGTGTGGTCCCACATTACTACGTGATCCAAACCAGCAAAAACCCAGGATCCGTTCAACAAGTATCAGAAGAATGCGAAAGTATGAGTCTGATGAGTGAAAATCCCAGGCCTAACCTAGACCTAACATGCGTTATCCTCAAAAATATTGATCGAAACCTGGTTTAATCGACTGTTTCAGTGTGGTACCACATTACTATGTGATCCAAACCAGAAAATAACCCGGGATCTGTTCAACGAGTATGTGAAGTGTGCGAAAGTATGAGTCTGATGAGGGCAAATCCCAGACCTACCCCAGACCTAACATGCGTTATCCTCTAAAATATTTATCAAGACCAGGTTTAATTGATTGTTTCTGTGTGGTCCCACATTGCTACGTGATCCAAACCAGAAAAAACCCAGGATCCGTTCAACAAGTATGAGAAGAATGCGAAAGTATGAGTGATGAGTGAAAATCCCAGACCTAACCTAGACCTAACATGCGTTATCCTCTAAAATGTTGATCCAAACCAGGTTTAATGGACTGTTTCAGTGTGGTACCACACTACTACGTGATCCAAACCAGAAAAAACCCAGGATCTGTTCAACAAGTATGTGAAAAACGCGAAAGTATGAGCCTGATGTGGGCAAATCCCAGATCTATCCCAGACATTACTTGCGTTGTCCTCTAAGATATTGATGGAAACCAGGTTTAATTGACTGTTTCAGTGTTGTACTTCATTACTACGTGATGCAATCCAGAAAAAGCCCAGGATCTAGCCATCAAGTACGAGAAATATGCGAAAGAATGAGCCTGATGAGAGCAAATCCCAGACCTAACCTAGACCTAACATGAATTATTCTCTAATATATTGATCGAAACCAGGTTTAGTTGACTGTTTCAGTGTGGTCCCACATTACTACGTGATCCAAACCAGAAACAACCCAGGATCCGTTCAACAAGTATGTGAAGAATGCGAAAGTATGAGTCTGATGAGTGAGAATCCCAGGCTAACCTAGACCTAACATGCGTTATCCTCAAAAATATTGATCGAAACCTGGTTTAATCGACTGTTTCAGTGTGGTACCACATTACTATGCGATCCAAACCAGAAAATAACACAGGATCTGTCAAACGAGTATGTGAAGTGTGCGAAAGTATGAGCCTGATGAGAGCAAATCCCAGACCTAACCTAGACCTAACATGAATTATTCTCTAAAATATTGATCGAAACCAGGTTTAATTGACTGTTTCGGTGTGGTACCACATTACTACGTGATCCAAACCAGAAAAAGCCCAGGATCAGTTCAACAAGTATGTGAAAATCGCGAAAGTATGAGCCTGATGAGGGCGAATCCCAGACCTATGCCAGACCTAACTTGCGTTATCCACTAAAATATTGATCGAAACGAGGTTTGATTGACTGTTTCAGCGTGGTACCACATTACTACGTGATACAATCCAGAAACAGCCCAGGATCTAGCCATGAAGTATGAGAAATATGCGAAAGTATGAGCCTGATGAGAGCAAATCCCAGACCTAACCTAGACCTAACATGAATTATTCTCTAATATATTGATCGAAACCAGGTTTAATTGACTGTTTCAGTGTGGTCCCACATTACTACGTGATCCAAACCAGAAAAAACCCAGGATCCGTTCAACAAGTATGTGAAGAATGCGAAAGTATGAGTCTGATGAGTGAAAATCCCAGGGCTAACCTAGACCTAACATGCGTTATCCTCTAAAATATTGATCCATACCAGGTTTAATGGACTGTTTCAGTGTGGTACCACTTTACTACGTGATCCAAAGCAGAAAAAACCCTCGATCAGGTCAACCTGTATGTTAAAACTACGAAAGTATGACCCTGATGAGGGCAAATCCCAGGCCTAACCTAGACCTATCATGCGTTGTCCTCTAAAATATTGATGGAAACCAGGTTTAATTGACTGTTTGAGTGTTGTACTTCATTACTACGTGATGCAATCCAGACAAAGGCCTGGATCTAGCCATCAAGTATGAGAAATATGCGAAAGAATGAGCCTGATGAGAGCAAATCCCAGACCTAACCTAGACCTAACATGAATTATTCTCTAATATATTGATCGAAACCAGGTTTAATTGACTGTTTCAGTGTGGTCCCACATTACTACGTGATCCAAACCAGAAAAAACCCAGGATCCGTTCAACAAGTATGTGAAGAATGCGAAAGTATGAGTCTGATGAGTGAAAATCCCCGGCCTAACCTAGACCTAACATGCATTATCCTCTAAAATATTGATCGAAACCAGGTTTAATGGACTGTTTCAGTGTGGTACCACATTACTATGTGTTCCAAACCAGAAAAAACCAGGATCTGTTCAAGAAGTATGTGAAGAATGCGAAAGTATGAGTCTGATGAGTGAAAATCCCCGGCCTAACCTAGACCTAACATGCGTTATCCTCAAAAATATTGATCGAAACCAGGTTTAATCGACTGTTTCAGTGTGGTACCACACTACTACGTGACCCAATCCAGAAAAAACCCAGGATCTGTTCAACAAGTATGTGAAAAACGCGAAAGTATGAGCCTGATGAGGGAAAATCCCAGACCTATCCCAGACCTAACTTGCGTTATCCTCTAAAGTATTGATCGAAACCAGGTTTAATTGACTGTTTCAGTGTGGTCCCACATTACTACGTGATCCAAACCAGAAAAAACCCAGGATCCGTTCAACAAGTATGTGAAGAATGCGAAAGTATGAGTCTGATGAGTGAAAATCCCAGGGCTAACCTAGACCTAACATGCGTTATCCTCTAAAATATTGATCCATACCAGGTTTAATGGACTGTTTCAGTGTGGTACCACTTTACTACGTGATCCAAAGCAGAAAAAACCCTCGATCAGGTCAACATGTATGTTAAAACTACGAAAGTATGACCCTGATGAGGGCAAATCCCAGGCCTAACCTAGACCTATCATGCGTTGTCCTCTAAAATATTGATGGAAACCAGGTTTAATTGACTGTTTGAGTGTTGTACTTCATTACTACGTGATGCAATCCAGACAAAGGCCTGGATCTAGCCATCAAGTATGAGAAATATGCGAAAGAATGAGCCTGATGAGAGCAAATCCCAGACCTAACCTAGACCTAACATGAATTATTCTCTAATATATTGATCGAAACCAGGTTTAATTGACTGTTTCAGTGTGGTCCCACATTACTACGTGATCCAAACCAGAAAAAACCCAGGATCCGTTCAACAAGTATGTGAAGAATGCGAAAGTATGAGTCTGATGAGTGAAAATCCCCGGCCTAACCTAGACCTAACATGCATTATCCTCTAAAATATTGATCGAAACCAGGTTTAATGGACTGTTTCAGTGTGGTACCACATTACTATGTGTTCCAAACCAGAAAAAACCAGGATCTGTTCAAGAAGTATGTGAAGAATGCGAAAGTATGAGTCTGATGAGTGAAAATCCCCGGCCTAACCTAGACCTAACATGCGTTATCCTCAAAAATATTGATCGAAACCAGGTTTAATCGACTGTTTCAGTGTGGTACCACACTACTACGTGACCCAATCCAGAAAAAACCCAGGATCTGTTCAACAAGTATGTGAAAAACGCGAAAGTATGAGCCTGATGAGGGAAAATCCCAGACCTATCCCAGACCTAACTAGCGTTATCCTCTAAAATATTGATCGAAACCAGGTTTAATTGACTGTTTCTGTGTGGTACCACATTACTACGTGATACAATCCAGAAATAGCCCAGGATCTAGCCATGAAGTATGAGAAATATGCGAAAGTATGAGCCTGACGAGGGCAAATCCTAGACCTAACCCAGACCTAACATGCGTTATCCTCTAAAATATTTATCAAGACCAGGTTTAATTGATTGTTTCTGTGTGGTCCCACATTACTACGTGATCCAAACCAGAAAAAACCCAGGATCCGTTAAACAAGTATGAGAAGAATGCGAAAGTATGAGTCTGATGAGTGAAAATCCCAGGCCTAACCTAGACCTAACATGCGTTATCCTCAAAAATACTGATCGAAACCTGGTTTAATCGACTGTTTCAGTGTGGTACCACATTACTATGCGATCCAAACCAGAAAATAACCCAGGATCTGTTCAACGAGTATGTGAAAAACGCGAAAGTATGAGCCTGATGTGGGCAAATCCCAGACCTATCCCAGACCTAACTTGCGTTGTCCGCTAAGATATTGATGGAAACCAGGTTTAATTGACTGCTTCAGTGTTGTACTTCATTACTACGTGATGCAATCCAGAAAAAGCCCAGGATCTAGCCATCAAGTATGAGAAATATGCGAAAGAATGAGCCTGATGAGAGCAAATCCCAGACCTAACCCAAACCTAACATGCGTTATCCTCTAAAATATTGATCAAGATCAGGTTTAATCGAATGTTTCAGTGTGGTACCACATTACTACGTGAACCAAACCAGAAAAAACCCAGGATCCGTTCAACAAGTATGTGAAGAATGCGAAAGTATGAGTCTGATGAGTGAAAATGCCAGGGCTAACCTAGACCTAACATGCGTTATCCTCTAAAATATTGATCCATACCAGGTTTAATGGACTGTTTCAGTGTGGTACCACTTTACTACGTGATCCAAAGCAGAAAAAACCCTCGATCAGGTCAACATGTATGTTAAAACTATGAAAGTATGACCCTGATGAGGGCAAATCCCAGGCCCAACCTAGACCTATCATGCGTTGTCCTCTAAAATATTGATGGAAACCAGGTTTAATTTACTGTTTCAGTGTTGTACTTCATTACTACGTGATGCAATCCAGAAAAAGGCCTGGATCTAGCCATCAAGTATGAGAAATATGCGAAAGAATGAGCCTGATGAGAGCAAATCCCAGACCTAACCTAGACCTAACATGAATTATTCTCTAATATATTGATCGAAACCAGGTTTAATTGACTGTTTCAGTGTGGTCCCACATTACTACGTGATCCAAACCAGAAAAAACCCAGGATCCGTTCAACAAGTATGAGAAGAATGCGAAAGTATGAGTCTGATGAGTGAAAATCCCAGGCCTAACCTAGACCTAACATGCGTTATCCTCAAAAATACTGATCGAAACCTGGTTTAATCGACTGTTTCAGTGTGGTACCACATTACTATGCGATCCAAACCAGAAAATAACCCAGGATCTGTTCAACGAGTATGTGAAAAACGCGAAAGTATGAGCCTGATGTGGGCAAATCCCAGACCTATCCCAGACCTAACTTGCGTTGTCCGCTAAGATATTGATGGAAACCAGGTTTAATTGACTGCTTCAGTGTTGTACTTCATTACTACGTGATGCAATCCAGAAAAAGCCCAGGATCTAGCCATCAAGTATGAGAAATATGCGAAAGAATGAGCCTGATGAGAGCAAATCCCAGACCTAACCCAAACCTAACATGCGTTATCCTCTAAAATATTGATCAAGATCAGGTTTAATCGAATGTTTCAGTGTGGTACCACATTACTACGTGAACCAAACCAGAAAAAACCCAGGATCCGTTCAACAAGTATGTGAAGAATGCGAAAGTATGAGTCTGATGAGTGAAAATCCCAGGGCTAACCTAGACCTAACATGCGTTATCCTCTAAAATATTGATCCATACCAGGTTTAATGGACTGTTTCAGTGTGGTACCACTATACTACGTGATCCAAAGCAGAAAAAACCCTCGATCAGGTCAACATGTATGTTAAAACTACGAAAGTATGACCCTGATGAGGGCAAATCCCAGGCCTAACCAAGACCTATCATGCGTTGTCCTCTAAAATATTGATGGAAACCAGGTTTAATTGACTGTTTCAGTGTTGTACTTCATTACTACGTGATGCAATCCAGAAAAAGGCCTGGATCTAGCCATCAAGTATGAGAAATATGCGAAAGAATGAGCCTGATGAGAGCAAATCCCAGACCTAACCTAGACCTAACATGAATTATTCTCTAATATATTGATCGAAACCAGGTTTAATTGACTGTTTCAGTGTGGTCCCACATTACTACGTGATCCAAACCAGAAAAAACCCAGGATCCGCTCAACAAGTATGTGAAGAATGCGAAAGTATGAGTCTGATGAGTGAAAATCCCCGGCCTAACCTAGACCTAACATGCGTTATCCTCAAAAATATTGATCGAAACCAGGTTTAATCGACTGTTTCAGTGTGGTACCACACTACTACGTGACCCAATCCAGAAAAAACCCAGGATCTGTTCAACAAGTATGTGAAAAACGCGAAAGTATGAGCCTGATGAGGGAAAATCCCAGACCTATCCCAGACCTAACTTGCGTTATCCTCTAAAGTATTGATCGAAACCAGGTTTAATTGACTGTTTCAGTGTAGTCCCACATTACTACGTGATCCAAACCAGAAAAAACCCAGGATTCGTTCAACAAGTATGTGAAGAATGCGAAAGTATGAGTCTGATGAGTGAAAATCCCAGGGCTAACCTAGACCTAACATGCGTTATCCTCTAAAATATTGATCCATACCAGGTTTAATGGACTGTTTCAGTGTGGTACCACTTTACTACGTGATCCAAAGCAGAAAAAACCCTCGATCAGGTCAACATGTATGTTAAAACTACGAAAGTATGACCCTGATGAGGGCAAATCCCAGGCCTAACCTAGACCTATCATGCGTTGTCCTCTAAAATATTGATGGAAACCAGGTTTAGTTGACTGTTTGAGTGTTGTACTTCATTACTACGTGATGCAATCCAGACAAAGGCCTGGATCTAGCCATCAAGTATGAGAAATATGCGAAAGAATGAGCCTGATGAGAGCAAATCCCAGACCTAACCTAGACCTAACATGAATTATTCTCTAATATATTGATCGAAACCAGGTTTAATTGACTTTTTCAGTGTGGTCCCACATTACTACGTGATCCAAACCAGAAAAAACCCAGGATCCGTTCAACAAGTATGTGAAGAATGCGAAAGTATGAGTCTGATGAGTGAAAATCCCCGGCCTAACCTAGACCTAACATGCATTATCCTCTAAAATATTGATCGAAACCAGGTTTAATGGACTGTTTCAGTGTGGTACCACATTACTATGTGTTCCAAACCAGATAAAACCAGGATCTGTTCAAGAAGTATGTGAAGAATGCGAAAGTATGAGTCTGATGAGTGAAAATCCCCGGCCTAACCTAGACCTAACATGCGTTATCCTCAAAAATATTGATCGAAACCAGGTTTAATCGACTGTTTCAGTGTGGTACCACACTACTACGTGACCCAATCCAGAAAAAACCCAGGATCTGTTCAACAAGTATGTGAAAAACGCGAAAGTATGAGCCTGATGAGGGAAAATCCCAGAACTATCCCAGACCTAACTTGCGTTATCCTCTAAAGTATTGATCGAAACCAGGTTTAATTGACTGTTTCTGTGTGGTACCACATTACTACGTGATACAATCGAGAAATAGCCCAGGATCTAGCCATGAAGTATGAGAAATATGCGAAAGTATGAGCCTGACGAGGGCAAATCCTAGACCTAACCCAGACCTAACTTGCGTTATCCTCTAAAATATTTATCAAGACCAGGTTTAATTGACTGTTTCAGTGTGGTCCCACATTACTACGTGATCCAAACCAGGAAAAACCCAGGATCCGTTCAACAAGTATGTGAAGAATGCGAAAGTATGAGTCTGATGAGTGAAAATCCCCGGCCTAACCTAGACCTAACATGCGTTATCCTCAAAAATATTGATCGAAACCAGGTTTAATCGACTGTTTCAGTGTGGTACCACACTACTACGTGACCCAATCCAGAAAAAACCCAGGATCTGTTCAACAAGTGTGTGAAAAACGCGAAAGTATGAGCCTGATGTGGGCAAATCCCAGACCTATCCCAGACCTAACTTGCGTTGTCCGCTAAGATATTGATGGAAACCAGGTTTAATTGACTGCTTCAGTGTTGTACTTCATTACTACGTGATGCAATCCGGAAAAAGCCCAGGAACTAGCCATCAAGTATGAGAAATATGCAAAAGTATGAGCCTGACGAGGGCAAATCCTAGACCTAACCCAGACCTAACATGCGTTATCCTCTAAAATATTTATCAAGACCAGGTTTAATTGACTGTTTCAGTGTGGTCCCACATTACTACGTGATCCAAACCAGGAAAAACCCAGGATCCGTTCAACAAGTATGTGAAGAATGCGAAAGTATGAGTCTGATGAGTGAAAATCCCCGGCCTAACCTAGACCTAACATGCATTATCCTCTAAAATATTGATCGAAACCAGGTTTAATGGACTGTTTCAGTGTGGTACCACATTACTATGCGATCCAAACCAGAAAATAACCCCGGATCTGTTCAACGAGTATGTGAAAAACGCGAAAGTATGAGCCTGATGTGGGCAAATCCCAGACCTATCCCAGACCTAACTTGCGTTGTCCGCTAAGATATTGATGGAAACCAGGTTTAATTGACTGCTTCAGTGTTGTACTTCATTACTGCGTTATGCAATCCGGAAAAAGCCCAGGAACTAGCCATCAAGTATGAGAAATATGCAAAAGAATGAGCCTGATGAGAGCAAATCCCAGACCTAACCCAAACCTAACATGCGTTATCCTCTAAAATATTGATCAAGATCAGGTTTAATCGAATGTTTCAGTGTGGTACCACATTACTACGTGAACCAAACCAGAAAAAACCCAGGATCCGTTCAACAAGTATGTGAAGAATGCGAAAGTATGAGTCTGATGAGTGAAAATCCCAGGGCTAACCTAGACCTAACATGCGTTATCCTCTAAAATATTGATCCATACCAGGTTTAATGGACTGTTTCAGTGTGGTACCACTATACTACGTGATCCAAAGCAGAAAAAACCCTCGATCAGGTCAACATGTATGTTAAAACTACGAAAGTATGACCCTGATGAGGGCAAATCCCAGGCCTAACCAAGACCTATCATGCGTTGTCCTCTAAAATATTGATGGAAACCAGGTTTAATTGACTGTTTCAGTGTTGTACTTCATTACTACCTGATGCAATCCAGAAAAAGGCCTGGATCTAGCCATCAAGTATGAGAAATATGCGAAAGAATGAGCCTGATGGGAGCAAATCCCAGACCTAACCTAGACCTAACATGAATTATTCTCTAATATATTGATCGAAACCAGGTTTAATTGACTGTTTCAGTGTGGTCCCACATTACTACGTGATCCAAACCAGAAAAAACCCAGGATCCGCTCAACAAGTATGTGAAGAATGCGAAAGTATGAGTCTGATGAGTGTAAATCCCCGGCCTAACCTAGACCTAACATGCGTTATCCTCAAAAATATTGATCGAAACCAGGTTTAATCGACTGTTTCAGTGTGGTACCACACTACTACGTTACCCAATCCAGAAAAAACCCAGGATCTGTTCAACAAGTATGTGAAAAACGCGAAAGTATGAGCCTGATGAGGGAAAATCCCAGACCTATCCCAGACCTAACTTGCGTTATCCTCTAAAATATTGATCGAAACCAGGTTTAATTGACTGTTTCTGTGTGGTACCACATTACTACGTGATACAATCCAGAAATAGCCCAGGATCTAGCCATGAAGAATGAGAAATATGCGAAAGTATGAGCCTGACGAGGGCAAATCCTAGACCTAACCCAGACCTAACATGCGTTATCCACAAAAATATTGATCGAAACCAGGTTTAATCGACTGTTTCAGTGTGGTACCACACTACTACGTGACCTAATCCAGAAAAAACCCAGGATCCGTTCAACAAGTATGAGAAGAATGCGAAAGTATGAGTCTGATGAGTGATAATCCCAGGCCTAACCTAGACCTAACATGCGTTATCCTCAAAAATATTGATCGAAACCTGGTTTAATCGACTGTTTCAGTGTGGTACCACATTACTATGCGATCCAAACCAGAAAATAACCCAGGAGCTGTTCAACGAGTATGTCAAAAACGCGAAAGTATGAGCCTGATATGGGCAAATCCCAGACTTATCCCAGACCTAACTTGCGTTGTCCTCTAAGATATTGATAGAATCCAGGTTTAATTGACTGCTTCAGTGTTGTACTTCATTACTACGTGATGCAATCCAGAAAAAGGCCAGGATCTAGCCATCAAGTATGAGAAATATGCGAAAGAATGAGCCTGATGAGAGCAAATCCCAGACCTAACCTAGACCTAACATGAATTATACTCTAAAATATTGATCAAAACCAGGTTTAATTGACTGTTTCAGTGTGGTAACACATTACTACGTGATCCAAACCAGAAAAACCCCAGGATCCGTTCAACAAGTATGAGAAGAATGCGAAAGTATGAGTCTGATGAGTGAAAATCCCAGGCCTAACCTAGACCTAACATGCGTAATCCTCAAAAATATTGATCGAAACCTGGTTTAATCGACTGTTTCAGTGTGGTACGACATTACTATGGGATCCAAACCAGAAAATAACCCAGGATCTGTTCAACGAGTATGTGAAGTGTGCGAAAGTATGAGTCTGATGAGGGCAAATCCCAGACCTATCCCAGACCTAACATGCGTTATCCTCTAAAATATTTATCAAGACCAGGTTTAATTGATTGTTTCAGTGTGGTCCCACATTACTACGTGATCCAAACCAGAAAAAACCAAGGATCCGTTCAACAAGTATGTGAAGAATGCGAAAGTATGAGTCTGATGAGTTGAAATCCCAGACCTAACCTAGACCTAACATGCGTTATCCTCTAAAATGTTGATCCAAACCAGGTTTAATGGACTGTTTCAGTGTGGTACCACACTACTACGTGATCCAAACCAGAAAAAACCCAGGATCTGTTAGCAAGTATGTGAAAAACGCGAAAGTATGAGTCTGATGAGTGAAAATCCCAGACCTAACCTAGACCTAACATGCGTTATCCTCTAAAATGTTGATCCAAACCAGGTTTAATGGACTGTTTCAGTGTGGTACCACACTACTACGTGATCCAAACCAGAAAAAACCCAGGATCTGTTCAACAAGTATGTGAAAAACGCGAAAGAATGAGCCTGAAGTGGGCAAATCCCAGACCTATCCCAGACCTAACTTGCGTTGTCCTCTAAGATATTGATGGAAACCAGGTTTAATTGACTGCTTCAGTGTTGTACTTCATTACTACGTGATGCAATCCAGAAAAAGGCCTGGATCTAGCCATCAAGTATGAGAAATATGCGAAAGAATGAGCCTGATGAGAGCAAATCCCAGACCTAACCTAGACCTAACATGAATTATTCTCTAATATATTGATCGAAACCAGGTTTAATTGACTGTTTCAGTGTGGTCCCACATTACTACGTGATCCAAACCAGAAAAAACCCAGGATCCGTTCAACAAGTATGTGAAGAATGCGAAAGTATGAGTCTGATGAGTGAAAATCCCCGGCCTATCCCAGACCTAACTTGCGTTATCCTCTAAAATATCGATTAAACCAGGTTTAATTGACTGTTTCTGTGTGGTACCACATTACTACGTGATACAATCCAGAAATAGCCCAGGATCTAGCCATGAAGAATGAGAAATATGCGAAAGTATGAGCCTGACGAGGGCAAATCCCAGACCTAACCCAGACCTAACATGCGTTATCCTCAAAAATATTGATCGAAACCAGGTTTAATCGACTGTTTCAGTGTGGTACCACACTACTACGTGACCCAAACCAGAAAAAACCCAGGATCCGTTCAACAAGTATGAGAAGAATGCGAAAGTATGAGTCTGATGAGTGATAATCCCAGGCCTAACCTAGACCTAACATGCGTTATCCTCAAAAATATTGATCGAAACCTGGTTTAATCGACTGTTTCAGTGTGGTACCACATTACTATGCGATCCAAGCCAGAAAATAACCCAGGAGCTGTTCAACGAGTATGTGAAAAACGCGAAAGTATGAGCCTGATGTGGGCAAATCCCAGACCTATCCCAGACCTAACTTGCGTTGTCCTCTAAGATATTGATGGAATCCAGGTTTAATTGACTGTTTCATTGTTGTACTTCATTACTACGTGATGCAATCCAGAAAAAGGCCAGGATCTAGCCATCAAGTATGAGAAATATGCGAAAGAATGAGCCTGATGAGAGCAAATCCCAGACCTAACCTAGACCTAACATGAATTATTCTCTAAAATATTGATCAAAACCAGGTTTAATTGACTGTTTCAGTGTGGTACCACATTACTACGTGATCCAAACCAGAAAAAACCCAGGATCCGTTCAACAAGTATGAGAAGAATCCGAAAGTATGAGTCTGATGAGTGAAAATCCCAGGCCTAACCTAGACCTAATATGCGTTATCCTCAAAAATATTGATCGAAACCTGGTTTAATCGACTGTTTCAGTGTGGTACCACATTACTATGGGATCCAAACCAGAAAATAACCCAGGATCTGTTCAACGAGTATGTGAAGTGTGCGAAAGAATGAGCCTGATGAGAGCAAACCCCAGACCTACCCCAGACCTAACATGAATTATTCTCTAAAATATTGATCGAAACCAGGTTTAATTGACTGTTTCAGTGTGGTACCACATTACTACGTGAACCAAACCAGAAAAAACCCAGGATCTGTTAAACGAGTATGTGAAGTGTGCGAAAGTATGAGCCTGATGAGGGCGAATTCCAGACCTATCCCAGACCTAACTTGCGTTATCCTCCAAAATATTGATCGAAACAAGGTTTAATTGACTGTCTCAGTGTGGTACCATATTACTACGTGATCCAATCCAGAAATAGCCCAGGATGTAGCCATGAAGTATGAGAAATTTGCGAAAGTATGAGCCTGATGAGGGCAAATCCTAGACCTAACCCAGACCTAACATACGTTATCATCTAAAATATTTATCACACCTGGTTTAATTGATTGTTTCAGTGTGGTACCACATTACTACGTGAACCATACCAGAAAAAACCCAGGATCCGTTCAACAAGTATCTGAAGAATGCGAAAGTATGAGTCTGATGAGTGAAAATTTCAGGGCTAACCTAGACCTAACATGCATTATCCTCTAAAATATTGATCCAAACCAGGTTTTTTGGACTGTTTCAGTGTGGTACCACTTTACTACGTGATCCAAAGCAGAAAAAACCCTCGATCAGGTCAGCATGTATGTTAGAACTGCGAAAGTATGACCCTGATGAGGGTAAATCCCAGGCCTAACCTAGACCTAACATGAATTATTCTCTAAAATATTGATCGAAACCAGGTTTAATTGACTGTTTCAGTGTTGTACTTCATTACTACGTGATGCAATCCAGAAAAATCCCAGGATCTAGCCATCAAGTATGAGAAATATGCGAAAGAATGAGCCTGATGAGAGCAAATCCCAGACCTAACCCAGACCTAACATGAATTATTCTCTAAAATATTGATCGAAACCAGGTTTAATTGACTGTTTCAGTGTGGTACCACATTACTACGTGATCCAATCCAGTAATAGCCCAGGATCCAGCCATGAAGTATGAGAAATATGCGAAAGTATGAGCCTGATGAGGGCAAGTCCTAGTCCTAACCCAGGCCTAACATGCGTTATCTTCTAAAATATTGAGCGAAACCAGGTTTAATGGACTGTTTCAGTGTGGTAACTCACTACTTCGTGATCCAAACCAGAGAAAACCCAGGATCTGTTCAACAAGTATGCGAAAAACGCGAAACTGTGAGCCTGAGGAGGGCAAATCTTAGACCTAACACAGACCTAAGATGCGTTATCCTCTAAAATATTTATCCAGACCAGGTTTCATTGAATGTTTCAGTGTGGTACCACATTACTACGTGATCCAATCCAGAAATAGCCCAGGATCTAGCCATGAAGTATGAGAAATATGCGAAAGTATGAGCCTGATGAGGGCAAATCCTAGACCTAACCCAAACCTAACATGCGTTATCCTCTAAAATATTGATCAAGACCAGGTTTAATTGAATGTTTCTGTGTGGTACCACATTACTACGTGAACCAAACCAGAAAAAACCCAGGATCTGTTAAACGAGTATGTGAAGTGTGCGAAAGTATGAGACTGATGAGGGCGAATCCCAGACCTATCCCAGACCTAACTTGCGTTATCCTCCAAAATATTGATCGAAACAAGGTTTAATTGACTGTTTCAGCGGGGTACCACATTACTACGTGATACAATCCAGAAACAGCCCAGGATCTAGCCATGAAGTATGAGAAATATGCGAAAGTATGAGCCTGATGTGGGCAAATCCTAGACCTAACCCAAACCCAACATGCGTTATCCTCTAAAATATTTATCATGACCAGGTTTATTTGAATGTTTCAGTGTGGTACCACATTACTACGTGATCCAAACCAGAAAAAACCCAGGATCCGTTCAACAAGTATGTGAAGAATGCGAACGTAAGAGTCTGCTGAGGGCAAATCCCAGACCTTTCCCAGACCTAACTTGCGTTGTCCTCTAAGATATTGATGGAAACCAGGTTTAATTGACTGTTTCAGTGTTGTACTTCATTACTACGTGACGCAATCCAGAAAAAGCCCAGGATCTAGCCATCAAGTATGAGAAATATGCGAAAGAATGAGTCTGATGAGTGCAAATCCCAGACCTAACCTAGACCTAACATGAATTATTCTCTAAAATATTGATCGAAACCAGGTTTAATCGACTGTTTCAGTGAGGTACCACATTACTACGTGATCCAAGCCAGAAAAAACCCAGGATCCGTTCAACAAGTATGTGAAGAATGCGAAAGAATGAGTCTGATGAGTGAAAATCCCGGGCCGAACCTAGACCTAACATGCGTTATCCTCAAAAATATTGATCAAAACCTGGTTTAATCGACTGTTTCAGTGTGGTACCACAATACTACGTGATGCAATCCAGAAAAAGCCCAGGTTCTAGCCATCAAGTATGAGAAATATGCGAAAGAATGAACCTGATGAGGGCAAATCCTAGTCCTATCCCAGACCTAACTTGCGTTATCCTCTAAAATATTGATCGAAACCAGGTTTAATTGACTGTTTCAGTGTGGTACCACATTACTACGTGATCAAATCCAGTAAAACCCCAGGATCCGTTCAACAAGTATGTGAAGAATGCGAAAGTATGAGTCTGATGAGTGAAAATCCCCGGCCTATCCCAGACCTAACTTGCGTTATCCTCTAAAATATTGATTAAACCAGGTTTAATTGACTGTTTCTGTGTGGTACCACATTACTACGTGATACAATCCAGAAATAGCCCAGGATCTAGCCATGAAGAATGAGAAATATGCGAAAGTATGAGCCTGACGAGGGCAAATCCCAGACCTAACCCAGACCTAACATGCGTTATCCTCAAAAATATTGATCGAAACCAGGTTTAATCGACTGTTTCAGTGTGGTACCACACTACTACGTGACCCAAACCAGAAAAAACCCAGGATCCGTTCAACAAGTATGAGAAGAATGCGAAAGTATGAGTCTGATGAGTGATAATCCCAGGCCTAACCTAGACCTAACATGCGTTATCCTCAAAAATATTGATCGAAACCTGGTTTAATCGACTGTTTCAGTGTGGTACCACATTACTATGCGATCCAAGCCAGAAAATAACCCAGGAGCTGTTCAACGAGTATGTGAAAAACGCGAAAGTATGAGCCTGATGTGGGCAAATCCCAGACCTATCCCAGACCTAACTTGCGTTGTCCTCTAAGATATTGATGGAATCCAGGTTTAATTGACTGTTTCATTGTTGTACTTCATTACTACGTGATGCAATCCAGAAAAAGGCCAGGATCTAGCCATCAAGTATGAGAAATATGCGAAAGAATGAGCCTGATGAGAGCAAATCCCAGACCTAACCTAGACCTAACATGAATTATTCTCTAAAATATTGATCAAAACCAGGTTTAATTGACTGTTTCAGTGTGGTACCACATTACTACGTGATCCAAACCAGAAAAAACCCAGGATCCGTTCAACAAGTATGAGAAGAATCCGAAAGTATGAGTCTGATGAGTGAAAATCCCAGGCCTAACCTAGACCTAATATGCGTTATCCTCAAAAATATTGATCGAAACCTGGTTTAATCGACTGTTTCAGTGTGGTACCACATTACTATGGGATCCAAACCAGAAAATAACCCAGGATCTGTTCAACGAGTATGTGAAGTGTGCGAAAGAATGAGCCTGATGAGAGCAAACCCCAGACCTACCCCAGACCTAACATGAATTATTCTCTAAAATATTGATCGAAACCAGGTTTAATTGACTGTTTCAGTGTGGTACCACATTACTACGTGAACCAAACCAGAAAAAACCCAGGATCTGTTAAACGAGTATGTGAAGTGTGCGAAAGTATGAGCCTGATGAGGGCGAATTCCAGACCTATCCCAGACCTAACTTGCGTTATCCTCCAAAATATTGATCGAAACAAGGTTTAATTGACTGTCTCAGTGTGGTACCATATTACTACGTGATCCAATCCAGAAATAGCCCAGGATGTAGCCATGAAGTATGAGAAATTTGCGAAAGTATGAGCCTGATGAGGGCAAATCCTAGACCTAACCCAGACCTAACATACGTTATCATCTAAAATATTTATCACACCTGGTTTAATTGATTGTTTCAGTGTGGTACCACATTACTACGTGAACCATACCAGAAAAAACCCAGGATCCGTTCAACAAGTATCTGAAGAATGCGAAAGTATGAGTCTGATGAGTGAAAATTTCAGGGCTAACCTAGACCTAACATGCATTATCCTCTAAAATATTGATCCAAACCAGGTTTTTTGGACTGTTTCAGTGTGGTACCACTTTACTACGTGATCCAAAGCAGAAAAAACCCTCGATCAGGTCAGCATGTATGTTAGAACTGCGAAAGTATGACCCTGATGAGGGTAAATCCCAGGCCTAACCTAGACCTAACATGAATTATTCTCTAAAATATTGATCGAAACCAGGTTTAATTGACTGTTTCAGTGTTGTACTTCATTACTACGTGATGCAATCCAGAAAAATCCCAGGATCTAGCCATCAAGTATGAGAAATATGCGAAAGAATGAGCCTGATGAGAGCAAATCCCAGACCTAACCCAGACCTAACATGAATTATTCTCTAAAATATTGATCGAAACCAGGTTTAATTGACTGTTTCAGTGTGGTACCACATTACTACGTGATCCAATCCAGTAATAGCCCAGGATCCAGCCATGAAGTATGAGAAATATGCGAAAGTATGAGCCTGATGAGGGCAAGTCCTAGTCCTAACCCAGGCCTAACATGCGTTATCTTCTAAAATATTGAGCGAAACCAGGTTTAATGGACTGTTTCAGTGTGGTAACTCACTTCTTCGTGATCCAAACCAGAGAAAACCCAGGATCTGTTCAACAAGTATGCGAAAAACGCGAAACTGTGAGCCTGAGGAGGGCAAATCTTAGACCTAACACAGACCTAAGATGCGTTATCCTCTAAAATATTTATCCAGACCAGGTTTCATTGAATGTTTCAGTGTGGTACCACATTACTACGTGATCCAATCCAGAAATAGCCCAGGATCTAGCCATGAAGTATGAGAAATATGCGAAAGTATGAGCCTGATGAGGGCAAATCCTAGACCTAACCCAAACCTAACATGCGTTATCCTCTAAAATATTGATCAAGACCAGGTTTAATTGAATGTTTCTGTGTGGTACCACATTACTACGTGAACCAAACCAGAAAAAACCCAGGATCTGTTAAACGAGTATGTGAAGTGTGCGAAAGTATGAAACTGATGAGGGCGAATCCCAGACCTATCCCAGACCTAACTTGCGTTATCCTCCAAAATATTGATCGAAACAAGGTTTAATTGACTGTTTCAGCGTGGTACCACATTACTACGTGATACAATCCAGAAACAGCCCAGGATCTAGCCATGAAGTATGAGAAATATGCGAAAGTATGAGCCTGATGTGGGCAAATCCTAGACCTAACCCAAACCCAACATGCGTTATCCTCTAAAATATTTATCATGACCAGGTTTATTTGAATGTTTCAGTGTGGTACCACATTACTACGTGATCCAAACCAGAAAAAACCCAGGATCCGTTCAACAAGTATGTGAAGAATGCGAACGTAAGAGTCTGCTGAGGGCAAATCCCAGACCTTTCCCAGACCTAACTTGCGTTGTCCTCTAATATATTGATGGAAACCAGGTTTAATTGACTGTTTCAGTGTTGTACTTCATTACTACGTGACGCAATCCAGAAAAAGCCCACGATCTAGCCATCAAGTATGAGAAATATGCGAAAGAATGAGTCTGATGAGTGCAAATCCCAGACCTAACCTAGACCTAACATGAATTATTCTCTAAAATATTGATCGAAACCAGGTTTAATCGACTGTTTCAGTGAGGTACCACATTACTACGTGATCCAAGCCAGAAAAAACCCAGGATCCGTTCAACAAGTATGTGAAGAATGCGAAAGAATGAGTCTGATGAGTGAAAATCCCGGGCCGAACCTAGACCTAACATGCGTTATCCTCAAAAATATTGATCAAAACCTGGTTTAATCGACTGTTTCAGTGTGGTACCACAATACTACGTGATGCAATCCAGAAAAAGCCCAGGTTCTAGCCATCAAGTATGAGAAATATGCGAAAGAATGAACCTGATGAGGGCAAATCCTAGACCTATCCCAGACCTAACTTGCGTTATCCTCTAAAATATTGATCGAAACCAGGTTTAATTGACTGTTTCAGTGTGGTACCACATTACTACGTGATCAAATCCAGTAAAACCCCAGGATCCGTTCAACAAGTATGTGAAGAATGCGAAAGTATGAGTCTGATGAGTGAAAATTCTCGGCCTAACCTAGACCTAACTTGCGTTATCCTCTAAAATATTGATCGAAACCAGGTTTAATTGACTGTTTCAGTGTGGTACCACATTACTACGTGATCCAATCCAGAAATAGCCCAGGATCTAGCCATGAGGTATGAGAAATATGCGAAAGTATGAGCCTGACGAGAGCAAATCCTAGACCTAACCCAGACCTAACATGCGTTAACCTCTAAAATATTTAACAAGACCAGGATTAATTGATTGTTTCAGTGTGGTCCCACATTACTACGTGATCCAAACCAGAAAAAACCCATGATCCGTCCAACAAGTATGTGACGAATGCGAAAGAATGAGTCTGATGAGTGAAAATCCCAGGCCTAACCTAGACATAACTTTCGTTATCCTCTAAACTATTGATCGAAACCAGGTTTAGTGGGCTGTTTCATTGTTGTACTTCATTACTACGTGATGCAATCCAGAAAAAGCCCAGGATCTAGCAATCAAGTATGAGAGATATGCGAAAGAATGAGCCTGATGAGAGCAAATCTTAGACCTAACACAGACCTAAGATGCGTTATCCTCTAAAATATTTATCCAGACCAGGTTTCATTGAATGTTTCAGTGTGGTACCACATTACTACGTGATCCAATCCAGAAATAGCCCAGGATCTAGCCATGAAGTATGAGAAATATGCGAAAGTATGAGCCTGATGAGGGCAAATCCTAGACCTAACCCAAACCTAACATGCGTTATCCTCTAAAATATTGATCAAGACCAGGTTTAATTGAATGTTTCAGTGTGGTACCACATTACTACGTGAACCAAACCAGAAAAAACCCCGGATCAGTTAAACGAGTATGTGAAGTGTGCGAAAGTATGAGCCTGATGAGGGCGAATCCCAGACCTATCCCAGACCTAACTTGCGTTATCCTCTAAAATATTGATCGAAACAAGGTTTAATTGACTGTTTCAGCGTGGTACCACATTACTACGTGATACAATCAAGAAACAGCCCAGGATCTATCCATGAAGTATGAGAAATATGCGAAAGTATGAGCCTGATGTGGGCAAATCCTAGACCTAACCCAAACCCAACATGCGTTATCCTCTAAAATATTTATCAAGACCAGGTTTGTTTGAATGTTTCAGTGTGGTACCACATTACTACGTGATCCAAACCAGAAAAAACCCAGGATCCGTTCAACAAGTATGTGAAGAATGCGAACGTAAGAGTCTGATGAGGGCAAATCCCTGACCTATCCCAGACCTAACTTGCGTTGTCCTCTAAGATATTGATGGTAACCAGGTTTAATTGACTGTTTTAGTGTTGTACTTCATTACTACGTGATGCAATCCAGAAAAAGCCCAGGATCTAGCTATCAAATATGAGAAATATGCGAAAGAATGAGTCTGATGAGTGCAAATCCCAGACCTAACCTAGACCTAACATGAATTATTCTCTAAAATATTGATCGAAACCAGGTTTAATTGACTGTTTCAGTGTGGTACCACATTACTACGTGGTGCAATCCAGAAAAAGCCCAGGATCTAGCCATCAAGTATGAGAGATATGCGAAAGAATGAGCCTGATGAGAGCAAATCCCAGACCTAACCCAGACCTAACATGAATTATTCTCTAAAATATTCATCGAAACCAGATTTAATTGACTGTTTCAGTGTGGTACCACATTACTACGTGATCCAATCCAGTAATAGCCCAGGATCCAGCCATGAAGTATGAGAAATATGCGAATGTATGAGCCTGACGAGGGCAAGTCCTAGACCTAATCCAGACCTAACATGCGTTATCCTCTAAAATATTTATCAAGACCAGGTTTAATTGATTGTTTCAGTGTGGTCCCATATTAGTACGTGATCCAAACCAGAAAAAACCCAGGATCCGTTCAACAAGTATGTGAAGTATGCCAAAGTATGAGTCTGATGAGTGAAAATCCCAGGCCAAACCCAGACCTAACATGCCTTATCCTCTAAAACATTGATGGAAACCAGGTTTAATTGACTGTTTCAGTGTCGTACTTCATTACTACGTGATGCAATCCAGTAAAAACACAGGATCCGTTCAACAAGTATGTGAAGAATGCGAAAGTATGAGTCTGATGAGTGAAAATCCCCGGCCTAACCTAGACCTAACGTGCGTTATCCTAAAAAATATTGATCGAAACCAGGTTTAATGGACTGTTTCAGTGTGGTCCCACATTACTACGTGATCCAAACCAGAAAAAACCCAGGATCCGTTCAACAAGTATGTGAAGAATGCGAAAGTATGAGTGTGATGAGTGAAAAACCCCGGCCTAACCTAGACCTAACATGCGTTATCCTCAAAAATATTTATCGAAACCTGGTTTAATCGTCTGTTTCAGTGTGGTACCACATTACTATGTGATCCAAACCAGAAAATTACACAGGATCTGTTCAACGAGCATGTGAAGTGTGCGAAAGTATGATTCTAATGAGGGCAAATCCCAGACCTATCCCAGACCTAACATGCGTTATCCTCTAAAATATTTATCAAGCCCAGGTTTAATTGATTGTTTCAGTGTGGTACCACACTACTACGTGACCGAAACCGGAAAACACCCAGGATCTGTTCAACAAGTATGTGAAAAACGCGAAAGTATGAGCCTGATGAGGGCAACTCCCAGACCTATCCCAGACCTAACTTGCGTTATCTTCTAAAATATTGAACGAAACCAGGTTTAATTGACTGTTTCAGCGTGGTACCTCATTACTACGTGATACAATCCAGAAACAGCCCAGGATCTAGCCATGAAGTATGAGAAATATGTAAAAGTATGAGCCTGATGAGGGCAAATCATAGACCTAACCCAGACCTAACATGCGTTATCATCTAAAATATTTATCAAGACCTGGTTTAATTGTTTGTTTCAGTGTGGTACCACATTACTACGTGAACCATACCAGAAAAAACCCAGGATCCGTTCAACAAGTAGGTGAAGTATGCGAAAGTATGAGTCTGATGAGTGAAAATTTCAGGGCTAACCTAGACCTAACATGCATTATCCTCTAAAATATTGATCCAAACCAGGTTTTTTGGACTGTTTCAGTGTGGTACCACTTTACTACGTGATCCAAAGCAGAAAAAACCCTCGATCAGGTCAACATGTATGTTAGAACTGCGAAAGTATGACCCTGATGAGGGCAAATCCCAGGCCTAACCTAGACCTAACATGAATTATTCTCTAAAATATTGATCGAAACCAGATTTAATTGACTGTTTCAGTGTGGTACCACATTACTACGTGATCCAATCCAGTAATAGCCCAGGATCCAGCCATGAAGTATGAGAAATATGCGAAAGTATGAGCCTGACGAGGGCAAATCCTAGACCTAACCCAGACCTAACATGCGTTATCCTCTAAAATATTTATCAAGACCAGGTTTAATTGATTGTTTCAGTGTGGCCCCATATTACTACGTGATCCAAACCAGAAAAAACCCAGGATCCGTTCAACAAGTATGTGAAGTATGCGAAAGTATGAGTCTGATGAGTGAAAATCCCAGGCCAAACCCAGACCTAACATGCCTTATCCTCTAAAACATTGATGGAAACCAGGTTTAATTGACTGTTTCAGTGTCGTACTTCATTACTACGTGATGCAATCCAGTAAAAACCCAGGATCCGTTCAACAAGTATGTGAAGAATGCGAAAGTATGAGTCTGATGAATGAAAATCCCCGGCCTAACCTAGACCTAACATGCGTTATCCTCTAAAATATTTATCAAGACCAGGTTTAATTGATTGTTTCAGTGTGGCCCCATATTACTACGTGATCCAAACCAGAAAAAACCCAGGATCCGTTCAACAAGTATGTGAAGTATGCGAAAGTATGAGCCTGACGAGGGCAAATCCTAGACCTAACCCAGACCTAACATGCGTTATCCTCAAAAATATTGATCGAAACCAGGTTTAATCGACTGTTTCAGTGTGGTACCACACTACTACGTGACCCAAACCAGAAAAAACCCAGGATCCGTTCAACAAGTATGAGAAGAATGCGAAAGTATGAGTCTGATGAGTGATAATCCCAGGCCTAACCTAGACCTAACATGCGTTATCCTCAAAAATATTGATGGAAACCAGGTTTAATCGACTGTTTCAGTGTTGTACTTCATTACTACGTGATGCAATCCAGAAAAAGCCCAGTATCTAGCCATCAAGTATGAGAAATATGCGAAAGAATGAGCCTGATGAGAGCAAATCCCAGACCTAACCTAGACCTAACATGAATTATTCTCTAAAATATTGATGGAAACCAGGTTTAATTGACTGTATCAGTGTTGCACTTCATTACTACGTGATCCAAACCAGTAAAAATCCAGGATCCGTTCAACAAGTATGTGAAGAATGCGAAAGTATGAGTGTGATGAGTGAAAAACCCCGGCCTAACCTAGACCTGACATGCGTTATCCTCAAAAATATTGATCGAAACCTGGTTTAATCGTCTGTTTCAGTGTGGTACCACATTACTATGTGATCCAAACCAGAAAATAACCCCGGATCTGTTCAACGAGTATGTGAAGTGAGCGAAAGTATGAGTCTGGTGAGGGCAAATCCCCGACCTATCCCAGACCTAACATGCGTTGTCCTCTAAAATATTTATCAAGACCAGGTTTAATTGATTGTTTCTGTGTGGTCCCGCATTACTACGCGATCCAAACCAGAAAAAACCCAGGATCCGTTCAACAAGTATGTGAAGAATGCGAATGTACGAGTCTGATGAGTGAAAATCACAGACCTAACGTAGACCTAACATGCGTTATCCTCAAAAATATTGATCGAAACCAGGTTTAATCGACTGTTTCAGTGTGGTACCACATTACTACGTGATCCAAACCAGAAAAAAACCCAGGACCTGTTCAACAAGTATGTGAAAAACGCGAAAGTATGAGCCTGATGACGGCAAATCCCAGACCCATCCCAGACCTAACTTGCGTTATCCTCAAAAATATTGATAGAAACCTGGTTTAATCGACTGTTTCAGTGTTGTACTTCATTACTACGAGATCCAATCCAGAAATAGCCCAGGATCTAGCCATGAAGTATGAGAAATATGCGAAAGTATGAGCCTGACGAGGGCAAATCCTAGACCTAACCCAGACCTAACATGCGTTATCCTCCCTAATATTTATCAAGACCAGGTTTAATTGATTGTTTCAGTGTGGTCCCACATTACTACGTGATCCAAACCAGAAAAAACCCAGGATCCGTTCAACAAGTATGTGAAGAATGCGAAAGTATGAGTCTGATGAGTGAAAATCCCAGGCCTAACCTAGGCCTAACATGCGTTATCCTCAAAAATATTGACCGAAACCAGGTTTAATCGATTGTTTCAGTGTGGTACCACACTACTACGTGAACCAAACCGGAAAAAACCCAGGATCTAGCCATCAAGTATGAGAAATATGCGGAAGTATGAGCCTGATGAGGGCGAATCCCTGACCTATCCCAGACCTAACTTGCGTTATCCTCTAAAATATTTATCAAGACCAGGTTTAATTGAATGTTTCAGTGTGGTACCACATTACTACGTGATTCTTACCAGTAAAAACCCAGGATCCGTTCTACAAGTATGTGAAGAATGCGAAAGTATGAGTCTGATGAGTGAAAATCCCCGGCCTAACCTAGACCTAACATGCGTTATCCTAAAAAATATTGATCCAAACCAGGTTTAATGGACTGTTTCAGTGTGGTACCACACTACTACGTGAACCAAACCGGAAAAAACCCAGGATCTAGCCATCAAGTATGAGAAATATGCGGAAGTATGAGCCTGATGAGGGCGAATCCCTGACCTATCCCAGACCTAACTTGCGTTATCCTCTAAAATATTGATCGAAATCAGGTTTAATTGACTGTTTCAGCGTGGTACCACATTACTACGTGATACAATCCAGAAACAGCCCAGGGTCTAGCCATGAAGTATGAGAAATATGCGAAAGTATGAGCCTGATGAGGGCAAATCCAAGACCTAACCCAAACCTAACATGCGTTATCCTCTAAAATATTTATCAAGACCAGGTTTAATTGAATGTTTCAGTGTGGTACCACATTACTACGTGAACCAAACCAGAAAAAACCCTGTATCTGTTCAACAAGTATGTGAAGAATGCTAAAGTATGAGTCTGATGAGTGAAAATCCCAGGGCTAACCTAGACCTAACATGCGTTATCCTCTAAAATATTGATCCAAACCAGGTTTAATGGACTGTTTCAGTGTGGTACCACTTTACTGCGTGATCCAAAGCAGAAGAAACCCTCGATCAGGTCAACATGTATGTTAAAACAGCGAAAGTATGACCCTGATGTGGGCAAATCCCAGGCCTAACCTAGACCTAACATGCGTTGTCCTCTAAGATATTGATGGAAACCAGGTTTAATTGACTGTTTCAGTGTTGCACTTCATTACTACGTGATCCAAACCAGTAAAAACCCAGGATCCGTTCAACAAGTATGTGAAGAATGCGAAAGTATGAGTGTGATGAGTGAAAAACCCCGGCCTAACCTAGACCTAACATGCGTTATCCTCAAAAATATTTATCGAAACCTCGTTTAATCGTCTGTTTCAGTGTGGTACCACACTACTACGTGACCCAATCCAGAAAAAACCCAGGATCTGTTCAACAAGTATGTGAAAAACGCGAAAGTATGAGCCTGATGAGGGAAAATCCCAGAACTATCTCAGACCTAACTTGCGTTATCCTCAAAAATATTGATCGAAACCAGGTTTAATGGACTGTTTCAGTGTGGTCACACATTACTACGTGATCCAAACCAGAAAAAACCCAGGATCCGTTCAACAAGTATGTGATGAATGCGAAAGTATGAGTCTGATGAGTGAAAATCACAGACCTAACCTAGACCTAACATGCGTTATCCTCTAAAATATTGATCCAAACCAGGTTTAATGGACTGTTTCAGTGTGGTACCACACTACTACGTGATCCAAACCAGAAAAAACCCAGGATCTGTTCAACAAGTATGTGAAAATCGCGAAAGTATGAGCCTGATGAGGGCAAATCCCAGACCTATCCAAAACCTAACTTGCGTTGTCCTCTAAGATATTGATGGAAACCAGGTTTAATCGACTGTTTCAGTGTTGTACTTCATTACTACGTGATGCAATCCAGAAAAAGCGCAGGATCTAGCCATCAAGTATGAGAAATATGCGAAAGAATGAGCCTGATGAGAGCAAATCCCAGACCTAACCTAGACCTAACATGAATTATTCTCCAAAATATTGATCGAAACCAGATTTAATTGACTGTTTCAGTGTGGTACCCCATTGCTACGTGATCCAAACCAGAAAAGACCCAGGATCCGGTCAACAAGTATGTGAAGAATGCGAGAGGATGAGTCTGATGAGTGAAAATCCCAGGCCTAACCTAGACCTAACATGCGTTATCCTCAAAAATATTGATCGAAACCTGGTTTAATCGACTGTTTCAGTGTGGTACCACATTACTATGTGATCCAAAGCAGAAAAAGCCAGGGATCTGTTCAACAAGTATGTGAAGAACGCGAAAATATGAACCTGATGAGGGCAGATCCCAGGCCTAACCTAGGCCTAACATGCGTTATCTTCTAAAATATTGAGCGAAACCAGGTTTAATTGACTGTTTCAGTGTGGTACCACATTACTACGTGATCCAATCCAGAAATAGCCCAGGATCTAGCCATGAAGTATGAGAAATATGCGAAAGTATGAGCCTGATGAGGGCAAATCCTAGACCTAACCCAGACCTAACATACGTTGGCCTCTAAAATATTTATCAAGACCAGGTTTAATTGATTGTTTCAGTGTGGTCCCACATTACTACGTGATCCAAACCAGAAAAAACCCAGGATCCGTTCAACAAGTATGTGAAGAATGCGATTGTATGAGTCTGATGAGTGAAAATCCCAGGCCTAACCTAGACCTAACATGCGTTATCTTCAAAAATATTGATCGAAACCTGGTTTAATCGACTGTTTCAGTGTTGTACTTCATTACTACGTGATGCAATCCAGAAAAAGCCCAGGATCTAGCCATCAAGTATGAGAAATATGCGAAAGAATGAGCCTGATGAGAGCAAATCCCAGACCTAACCTAGACCTAACATGAATTATTCTCTAAAATATTGATGGAAACCAGGTTTAATTGACTGTATCAGTGTTGCACTTCATTACTACGTGATCCAAACCAGTAAAAATCCAGGATCCGTTCAACAAGTATGTGAAGAATGCGAAAGTATGAGTGTGATGAGTGAAAACCCCGGTCTAACCTAGACCTGACATGCGTTATCCTCAAAAATATTGATCGAAACCTGGTTTAATCGTCTGTTTCAGTGTGGTACCACATTACTATGTGATCCAAACCAGAAAATAACCCAGGATCTGTTCAACGAGTATGTGAAGTGTGCGAAAGTATGAGTCTGGTGAGGGCAAATCCCCGACCTATCCCAGACCTAACATGCGTTTTCATCTGTAATATTTATCAAGACCAGGTTTAATTGATTGTTTCTGTGTGGTCCCGCATTACTACGCGATCCAAACCAGAAAAAACCCAGGATCCGTTCAACAGGTATGTGAAGAATGCGAATGTACGAGTCTGATGAGTGAAAATCACTGACGTAACGTAGACCTAACATGCGTTATCCTCAAAAATAGTGATCGAAACCAGGTTTAATCGACTGTTTCAGTGTGGTACCACATTACTACGTGATCCAGACCAGAAAAAAACCCAGGACCTGTTCAACAAGTATGTGAAAATCGCGAAAGTATGAGCCTGATGAGGGCAAATCCCAGACCTATCCAAAACCTAACTTGCGTTGTCCTCTAAGATATTGATGGAAACCAGGTTTAATCGACTGTTTCAGTGTTGTACTTCATTACTACGTGATGCAATCCAGAAAAAGCGCAGGATCTAGCCATCAAGTATGAGAAATATGCGAAAGAATGAGCCTGATGAGAGCAAATCCCAGACCTAACCTAGACCTAACATGAATTATTCTCCAAAATATTGATCGAAACCAGGTTTAATTGACTGTTTCAGTGTGGTACCCCATTGCTACGTGATCCAAACCAGAAAAGACCCAGGATCCGGTCAACAAGTATGTGAAGAATGCGAGAGGATGAGTCTGATGAGTGAAAATCCCAGGCCTAACCTAGACCTAACATGCGTTATCCTCAAAAATATTGATCGAAACCTGGTTTAATCGACTGTTTCAGTGTGGTACCACATTACTATGTGATCCAAAGCAGAAAAAGCCAGGGATCTGTTCAACAAGTATGTGAAGAACGCGAAAATATGAACCTGATGAGGGCAGATCCCAGGCCTAACCTAGGCCTAACATGCGTTATCTTCTAAAATATTGAGCGAAACCAGGTTTAATTGACTGTTTCAGTGTGGTACCACATTACTACGTGATCCAATCCAGAAATAGCCCAGGATCTAGCCATGAAGTATGAGAAATATGCGAAAGTATGAGCCTGATGAGGGCAAATCCTAGACCTAACCCAGACCTAACATACGTTGGCCTCTAAAATATTTATCAAGACCAGGTTTAATTGATTGTTTCAGTGTGGTCCCACATTACTACGTGATCCAAACCAGAAAAAACCCAGGATCCGTTCAACAAGTATGTGAAGAATGCGAAAGTATGAGTCTGATGAGTGAAAATCCCAGGCCTAACCTAGACCTAACATGCGTTTTCTTCAAAAATATTGATCGAAACCTGGTTTAATCGACTGTTTCAGTGTTGTACTTCATTACTACGTGATGCAATCCAGAAAAAGCCCAGGATCTAGCCATCAAGTATGAGAAATATGCGAAAGAATGAGCCTGATGAGAGCAAATCCCAGACCTAACCTAGACCTAACATGAATTATTCTCTAAAATATTGATGGAAACCAGGTTTAATTGACTGTATCAGTGTTGCACTTCATTACTACGTGATCCAAACCAGTAAAAATCCAGGATCCGTTCAACAAGTATGTGAAGAATGCGAAAGTATGAGTGTGATGAGTGAAAACCCCGGTCTAACCTAGACCTGACATGCGTTATCCTCAAAAATATTGATCGAAACCTGGTTTAATCGTCTGTTTCAGTGTGGTACCACATTACTATGTGATCCAAACCAGAAAATAACCCAGGATCTGTTCAACGAGTATGTGAAGTGTGCGAAAGTATGAGTCTGGTGAGGGCAAATCCCCGACCTATCCCAGACCTAACATGCGTTTTCATCTGTAATATTTATCAAGACCAGGTTTAATTGATTGTTTCTGTGTGGTCCCGCATTACTACGCGATCCAAACCAGAAAAAACCCAGGATCCGTTCAACAAGTATGTGAAGAATGCGAATGTACGAGTCTGATGAGTGAAAATCACTGACGTAACGTAGACCTAACATGCGTTATCCTCAAAAATAGTGATCGAAACCAGGTTTAATCGACTGTTTCAGTGTGGTACCACATTACTACGTGATCCAGACCAGAAAAAAACCCAGGACCTGTTCAACAAGTATGTGAAAAACGCGAAAGTATGAGCCTGATGACGGCAAATCCCAGACCCATCCCAGACCTAACTTGCGTTATCCTCAAAAATATTGATAGAAACCTGGTTTAATCGACTGTTTCAGTGTTGTTCTTCATTACTACGAGATCCAATCCAGAAATAGCCCAGGATCTAGCCATGAAGTATGAGAAATATGCGAAAGTATGAGCCTGACGAGGGGCAAATCCTAGACCTAACCCAGACATAACATGCGTTATCCTCCCTAATATTTATCAAGACCAGGTTTAATTGATTGTTTCAGTGTGGTCCCACATTACTACGTGATCCAAACCAGAAAAAACCCAGGATCCGTTCAACAAGTATGTGAAGAATGCGAAAGTATGAGTCTGATGAGTGAAAATCCCAGGCCTAACCTAGGCCTAACATGCGTTATCCTCAAAAATATTGATCGAAACCAGGTTTAATCGATTGTTTCAGTGTGGTACCACATTACTATGTGATCCAAACCAGAAAATAACCCAGGATCTGTTCAACGAGTATGTGAAGTGTGCGAAAGTATGAGTCTGATGAGGGCAAATCCCAGACCTATCCCAGAGCTAACATGCGTTATCCTCTAAAATATTTATCAAGACCAGGTTTAATCGACTGTTTCAGTGTTGTACTTCATTACTACGTGATGCAATCCAGAAAAAGCGCAGGATCTAGCCATCAAGTATGAGAAATATGCGAAAGAATGAGCCTGATGAGAGCAAATCCCAGACCTAACCTAGACCTAACATGAATTATTCTCCAAAATATTGATCGAAACCAGGTTTAATTGACTGTTTCAGTGTGGTACCCCATTGCTACGTGATCCAAACCAGAAAAGACCCAGGATCCGGTCAACAAGTATGTGAAGAATGCGAAAGGATGAGTCTGATGAGTGAAAATCCCAGGCCTAACCTAGACCTAACATGCGTTATCCTCAAAAATATTGATCGAAACCTGGTTTAATCGACTGTTTCAGTGTGGTACCACATTACTATGTGATCCAAAGCAGAAAAAGCCAGGGATCTGTTCAACAAGTATGTGAAGAACGCGAAAATATGAACCTGATGAGGGCAGATCCCAGGCCTAACCTAGGCCTAACATGCGTTATCTTCTAAAATATTGAGCGAAACCAGGTTTAATTGACTGTTTCAGTGTGGTACCACATTACTATGTGATCCAAACCAGAAAATAACCCAGGATGTATTCAACGAGTATGTGAAGTGTGCGAAAGTATGAGTCCGATGAGGTCAAATCCCAGACCTATCCCAGACCTAACATGCGTTATCCTCTAAAATATTTATCAAGACCAGGTTTGTTTGAATGTTTCAGTGTGGTACCACACTACTACGTGATCCAAACCAGAAAAAACCCAGGATCTGTTCAACAAGTATGTGAAAATCGCGAAAGTATGAGCCTGATGAGGGCAAATCCCAGACCTATCCAAGACCTAACATGCGTTATCCTCTAAAATATTTATCAAGACCAGGTTTAATTGATTGTTTCAGTGTGGTCCCACATTACTACGTGATCCAAACCAGAAAAAACCCAGGATCCGTTCAACAAGTATGTGAAGAATGCGAAAGTATGAGTCTGATGAGTGAAAATCCCAGGCCTAACCTAGACCTAACATGCGTTATCTTCAAAAATATTGATCGAAACCTGGTTTAATCGACTGTTTCAGTGTGGTACCACATTACTATGTGATCCAAACCAGAAAATAACCCAGGATGTATTCAACGAGTATGTGAAGTGTGCGAAAGTATGAGTCCGATGAGGTCAAATCCCAGACCTATCCCAGACCTAACATGCGTTATCCTCTAAAATATTTATCAAGACCAGGTTTGTTTGAATGTTTCAGTGTGGTACCACACTACTACGTGATCCAAACCAGAAAAAACCCAGGATCTGTTCAACAAGTATGTGAAAATCGCGAAAGTATGAGCCTGATGAGGGCAAATCCCAGACCTATCCAAGACCTAACATGCGTTATCTTCAAAAATATTGATCGAAACCTGGTTTAATCGACTGTTTCAGTGTTGTACTTCATTACTACGTGATGCAATCCAGAAAAAGCGCAGGATCTAGCCATCAAGTATGAGAAATATGCGAAAGAATGAGCCTGATGAGAGCAAATCCCAGACCTAACCTAGACCTAACATGAATTATTCTCCAAAATATTGATCGAAACCAGGTTTAATTGACTGTTTCAGTGTGGTACCCCATTGCTACGTGATCCAAACCAGAAAAGACCCAGGATCCGGTCAACAAGTATGTGAAGAATGCGAAAGGATGAGTCTGATGAGTGAAAATCCCAGGCCTAACCTAGACCTAACATGCGTTATCCTCAAAAATATTGATCGAAACCTGGTTTAATCGACTGTTTCAGTGTGGTACCACATTACTATGTGATCCAAAGCAGAAAAAGCCAGGGATCTGTTCAACAAGTATGTGAAGAACGCGAAAATATGAACCTGATGAGGGCAGATCCCAGGCCTAACCTAGGCCTAACATGCGTTATCTTCTAAAATATTGAGCGAAACCAGGTTTAATTGACTGTTTCAGTGTGGTACCACATTACTACGTGATCCAATCCAGAAATAGCCCAGGATCTAGCCATGAAGTATGAGAAATATGCGAAAGTATGAGCCTGATGAGGGCAAATCATAGACCTTATCCAAACCTAACATACGTTGGCCTCTAAAATATTTATCAAGACCAGGTTTAATTGATTGTTTCAGTGTGGTCCCACATTACTACGTGATCCAAACCAGAAAAAACCCAGGATCCGTTCAACAAGTATGTGAAGAATGCGAAAGTATGAGTCTGATGAGTGAAAATCCCAGGCCTAACCTAGACCTAACATGCGTTATCTTCAAAAATATTGATCGAAACCTGGTTTAATCGACTGTTTCAGTGTGGTACCACATTACTATGTGATCCAAACCAGAAAATAACCCAGGATGTATTCAACGAGTATGTGAAGTGTGCGAAAGTATGAGTCCGATGAGGTCAAATCCCAGACCTATCCCAGACCTAACATGCGTTATCCTCTAAAATATTTATCAAGACCATGTTTAATTGATTGTTTCAGTGTGGTTCCACATTACTGCGTGATCCAAACCAAAAAAAAACCCAGGATCCGTTCAACAAGTATGTGAAGAATGCGAAAGTATGAGTCTGATGAGTGAAAATCCCCGGACTAACCTAGACCTAACATGCGTTATCCTCAAAAATATTGATCGAAACCAGGTTTAATCGACTGTTTCAGTGTGGTACCACACTACTACGTGACCGAAACCGGAAAAAACCCAGGATCTGTTCAACAAGTATGTGAAAAACGCGAAGGTATGAGCCTGATGAGGGCAACTCCCAGACCTATCCCAGACCTAACTTGCGTTATCTTCTAAAATATTGAACGAAACCAGGTTTAATTGACTGTTTCAGCGTGGTACCTCATTACTACGTGATACAATCCAGAAACAGCCCAGGATCTAGCCATGAAGTATGAGAAATATGCGAAAGTATGAGCCTGATGAGGGCAAATCATAGACCTTATCCAAACCTAACATGCGTTATCCTCTAAAATATTTATCAAGACCAGGTTTAGTTGAATGTTCCAGTGTGGTACCACATTACAACGTGAACCAAACTAGAAAAAACCCATGATCCGTGCAACAAGTATGCGAAGAATGCGAAAGTATGAGTCTGATGAGTGAAAATCCCAGGGCTAACCTAGACCTAACATGCGTTATCCTCTAAACTATTGATCCAAACAAGGTTTAATGGACTGTTTCAGTGTGGTACCACTCTACTACGTGATCCAAAGCAGAAAAAACCCTCGATCACGTCAACATGTATGTTAAACCTGCGAAAGTATGACCCTGATGAGGGTAAATCCCAGGCCTAACCTAGACCTAACATGCGTTGTCCTCTAAGATATTGATGGAAACCAGGTTTAATTGACTGCTTCAGTGTTGTACTTCATTACTACGTGATGAAATCCAGAAAAAGCCCAGGATCTAGCCATCAAGTATGAGAAATATGCGAAAGAATGAGCCTGATGAGAGCAAATCCCAGACCTAACCTAGACCTAACATGAATTATTCTCTAAAATATTGATCAAAACCAGGTTGAATTGACTGTTTCAATGTGGTACCACATTTCTACGTGATCCAATCCAGAAATAGCCCAGGATCCAGCCATGAAGTATGAGAAATATGCAAAAGTATGAGCCTGATGGGGGCAAATCCTAGACCTAACCCAGACCAAACATGCGTTATCCTCTAAAATATTTATCAAGACCAGGTTTAATTGATTGTTTCAGTGTGGTCCCACATTACTACGTGATCCAAACCAGAAAAAACCCAGGATCCGTTCAACAAGTATGTGAAGAATGCGAAAGTATGAGTCTGATGAGTGAAAATCCCAGGCCTAACATAGACCTAACATGCGTTATCCTCTAAAATATTTATCAAGACCAGGTTTAATTGATTGTTTCAGTGTGGTCCCACATTACTACGTGATCCAAACCAGAAAAACCCAGGATCCGTTCAACAAGTATGTGAAGAATGCGAAAGTATGAGTCTGATGAGTGAAAATCCCCGGCCTAACCTAGACCTAACATGCGTTATCCTCAAAAATATTGATCGAAACCAGGTTTAATCGACTGTTTCAGTGTGGTACCACTTTACTGCGTGATCCAAAGCAGAAAAAACACTCGATCAGGTCAACATGTATGTTAAAACTGCGAAAGTATGACCCTGATGTGGGCAATTCCCAGGCCTAACCTAGACCTAACATGCGCTGTCCTCTAAAATATTGATGGAAACCAGGTTTAATTGACTGTTTCAGTGTTGCACTTCATTACTACGTGATCCAAACCAGTAAAAACCCAGGATCCGTTCAACAAGTATGTGAAGAATGTGAAAGTATGAGTGTGATGAGTGAAAATCCCCGGCCTAACCTAGACCTAACATGCGTTATCCTCGAAAATATTTATCAAGACCAGGTTTAATTGATTGTTTCAATGTGGTCCCACATTACTACGTGACCCAAACCAGAAAAACCCAGGATCCGTTCAGCAAGCATGTGAAGAATGCGAAAGTATGAGTCTGATGAGTGAAAATCCCAGACCTATCCCAGACCTAACATGCGTTATCCTCTAAAATATTTATCAAGACCAGGTTTAATTGAATGTTTCAGTGTGGTACCACATTACTACGTGAACCAACCCAGAAAAAACCCTGTATCTGTTCAAGAAGTATGTGAAGAATGAGAAAGTATGAGTCTGATGAGTGAAAATCCCAGACCTATCCCAGACCTAACATGCGTTATCCTCTAAAATATTTATCAAGACCAGGTTTAATTGAATGTTTCAGTGTTGTACCACATTACTACCTGAACCAAACCAGAAAAAACCCTGTATCTGTTCTACAAGTATGTGAAGAATGCGAAAGTATGAGTCTGATGAATGAAAATCCCAGGGCTAACCTAGACCTAACAAGCGTTATCCTCTAAAATATTGATCCAAACCAGGTTTAATGGACTGTTTCAGTGTGGTACCACTTTACTGCGTGATCTAAAGCAGAAAAAACCGTCGATCAGGTCAACATGTATGTTAAAACTGCGAAAGTATGACCCTGATGTAGGCAAATCCCAGGCCTAACCTAGACCTAACATGCGTTGTCCTCTAAAATATTGATGGAGAGCAGGTTCAATTGACTGTTTCAGTGTTGCACTTCATTAGTACGTGATCCAAACCAGTAAAAACCCAGGATCCGTTCAACAAGTATGTGAAGAATGCGAAAGTATGAGTGTGATGAGTGAAAAACCCCGGCCTAACCTAGACCTAACATGCGTTATCCTCGAAAATATTGATCGAAACCTGGTTTAATCGTCTCTTTCAGTGTGGTACCACATTACTATGTGATCCAAACCAGAAAATAACCCAGGATCTGTTCAACGAGTATGTGAAGTGTGCGAAAGTATGAGTCTGATGAGGGCAAATCCCAGACCTATCCCAGACCTAACATGCATTATCCTGTATAATATTTATCAAGACCAGGTTTAATTGATTGTTTCAGTGTGGTCCCACATTACTACGTGATACAATCCAGAAACAGCCCAGGATCTAGCCATGAAGTATGAGAAATATGCGAAAGTATGAGCCTGATGAGGGCAAATCCTAGACCTAACCCAAACCTAACATGCGTTATCCTCTAAAATATTTTTCAAGACCAGGTTTAATTGAATGTATCAGTGTGGTACCACATTACTACGTGATCCAAACCAGTAAAAACCCAGGATCCGTTCAACAAGTATGTGGAGAATGCGAAAGTATGAGTTTGATGAGTGAAAATCCTCGGCCTAACCTAGACCTAACATGCGTTATCCTCAAAAATATTGATCGAAACCAGGTTTAATCGACTGTTTCAGTGTGGTACCACTTTACTGCGTGATCCAAAGCAGAAAAAACCCTCGATCAGGTCAACATGTATGTTAAAACTGCGAAAGTATGACCCTGATGAGGGCAACTCCCAGACCTATCCCAGACCTAACTTGCGTTATCTTCTAAAATATTGAAGGAAACCAGGTTTAATTGACTGTTTCAGCGTGGTACCTCATTACTACGTGATACAATCCAGAAACAGCCCAGGATCTAGCCATGAAGTATGAGAAATATGCGAAAGTATGAGCCTGATGAGGGCAAATCATAGACCTAATCCAAACCTAACATGCGTTATTCTCTAAAATATTTATCAAGACCAGGTTTAATTGAATGCTTCAGTGTGGTACCACATTACAACGTGAACCAAACTAGAAAAAACCCTGTATCTGTTCAACAAGTATGTGAAGAATGCGAAAGTATGAGTCTGATGAATGAAAATCCCAGGGCTAACCTAGACCTAACAAGCGTTATCCTCTAAAATATTGATCCAAACCAGGTTCAATTGACTGTTTCAGTGTTGCACTTCATTACTACGTGATCCAAACCAGTAAAAACCCAGGATCCGTTCAACAAGTATGTGAAGAATGCGAAAGTATGAGTGTGATGAGTGAAAAACCCCGGCCTAAGCTAGACCTAACATGCGTTATCCTCAAAAATATTGATCGAAACCTGGTTTAATCGTCTGTTTCAGTGTGGTACCACATTACTATGTGATCCAAACAAGAAAATAACCCAGGATCTGTTCAACGAGTATGTGAAGTTTGCGAAAGTATGAGTCTGATGAGGGCAAATCCCAGACCTATCCCAGACCTAACATGCATTATCCTCTATAATATTTATCAAGACCAGGTTTAATTGAATGTTTCAGTGTGGTACCACATTACTACGTAATCCAAACCAGTAAAAACCCAGGATCCGTTCAACAAGTATGTGGAGAATGCGAAAGTATGAGTTTGATGAGTGAAAATCCTCGGCCTAACCTAGACCTAACATGCGTTATCCTCAAAAATATTGATCGAAACCTGGCTTAATCGACTGTTTCAGTGTGGTACCACATTACTGCGTGATCCAAACCAGTAAAAACCCAGGATCTGTTCAACGAGTATGTGAAGTGTGCGAAAGTATGAGTCTGATGAGGGCAAATCCCAGACCTATCCCAGACCTAACATGCATTATCCTCTATAATATTTATCAAGACCAGGTTTAATTGATTGTTTCAGTGTGGTCCCACATTACTACGTGATCCAAACCAGTAAAAACCCGGGATCCGTTCAACATGTATGTGAAGAATGCGAAAGTATGAGTCTGATGAGTGAAAATCCCCGGCCTAACCTAGACCTAACATGCGTTATCCTCAAAAATATTGATCGAAACCAGGTTTAATCGACTGTTTCAGTGTAGTACCACTTTACTGCGTGATCCAAAGCAGAAAAAACCCTCGATCAGGTCAACATGTATGTTAAAACTGCAAAAGTATGACCCTGATGAGGGTAAATCCCAGGCCTAACCTAGACCTAACATGCGTTGTCCTCTAAAATATTGATGGAAACCAGGTTTAATTGACTGTTTCAGCGTGGTACCGCATTACTACGTGATACAATCCAGAAAGAGGCCAGGATCTAGCCATGAAGTATGAGAAATATGCGAAAGTATGAGCCTGATGAGGGCAAATCCTAGACCTAACCTAGACCTAACATGAATTATTCTCTAAAATATTGATCAAAACCAGGTTTAATTGAATGTTTCAGTGTTGTACCACATTACTACGTGATCCAAACCAGTAAAAACCCAGGATCCGTTCAACAAGTATGTGAAGAATGCGAAAGTATGAGTCTGATCAGTGAAAATCCCAGGCCTAACCTAGACCTAACATGCGTTAACCTCTAAAATATTGATCGAAACCAGGTTTAATGGACTGTTTCAGTGTGGTACCACATTACTATGTGATCCAAACCAGAAAATAACCCAGGATCTGTGCAACGAGTATGTGAAGTTTGCGAAAGTATGTGTCTGATGAGGGCAAATCCCAGATCTATCCCAGACCTAACATGCGTTATCCTCTAAAATATTGATCGAAACCAGTATGAGCCTGATAAGGGCGAATCCCAGACTTATCTCAGACCTGACTTGCGTTATCCTCCAAAATATTGATCGAAACCAGGTTTAATGGACTGTTTCAGTGTGGTACCACTTTACTACGCGATCCAAAGCAGAAAAAACCGTCGATCAGGTCAACATGTATGTTAAAACTGCGAAAGTATGACCCTGATGAGGGCAAATCCCAGATCTATCCCAGACCTAACATGCGTTATCCTCTAAAATATTGTTCGAAACCAGGTTTAATCGACCGTTTCAGTGTGGTACCACATTACTACGTGAACCAAACCAGAAAAAACCCAGGATCCGCTCAACAAGTATGTGAAGAATGCGAAAGTATGAGTCTGATGAGTGAAAATCTCGGGGCTAACCTAGACCTAACAAGCGTTATCCTCTAAAATATTGATGCAAACCAGGTTTAATGGACTGTTTCAGTGTGGTACCTATTTACTACGTGATCAAAAGCAGAAAAAACCCAGGATCCGTTCAACAAGTATGTGAAGAATGCGAAAGTATGAGTCTGATCAGTGAAAATCTCAGGCCTTACCTAGACCTAACTTGCGTTGTCCTCTAAAATATTGATGGAAACCAGGTTTCATTGACTGTTTCAGTGTGGTACTACATTACTACGTGATGCAATCCAGAAAAAGCCCATGATCTAGCCATATAGTATGAGAAATATGCGAAAGAATGAGCCTGATGAGAGCAAATCCCAGACCTAACCTAGACCTAACATGCGTTATCCTCTAAAATATTGAGCGAAACCAGGTTTAATGGACTGTTTCAGTGTGGTACCACACTACTTCGTGATCCAAACCAGAAAAAACCCAGGATCCGATCAACAAGTATGTGAAGAATGCGAAAGTATGAGTCTGATGAGTGAAAATCCCAGGCCTAACCTAGACCTAACATGCGTTATCCTCTAAAATATTGATCGAAACCAGGTTTAATCGACTGTTTCTGTGTGGTACCACATTACTATGTGATCCAAACCAGAAAATAACCCAGGATGTGTTCAACGAGTATGTGAAGTGTGCGAAAGTATGAGTCTGATGAGGTCAAATCCCAGACCTATCCCAGACCTAACTTGCGTTATCCTCTAAAATATTGTTCGAAACCAGGTTTAATGGACTGTTTCAGTGTGGTACCACATTACTATGTGTTCCAAACCAGAAAAAACCCAGGATCTGTTCAAGAAGTATGTGAAAAACGCGAAAGTATGAGCCTGATGAGGGCGAATCCCAGACCTATCCCAGACCTAACATGCATTATCCTCTAAAATATTGATCGAAACCAGGTTTAATGGACTGTTTCAGTGTGGTACCACATTACTATGTGTTCCAAACCAGAAAAAACACAGGATCTGTTCAACGAGTATGTGAAGTGTGCGAAAGTATGAGTCTGATGATGTCAAATCCCAGGCCTAACCTAGACCTAACTTGCGTTATCCACTAAAATATTGTTCGAAACCAGGGTTAATCGACTGTTTCAGTGTGGTACCACATTACTACGTGATCCAAACCAAAAAAAAACCCAGTATCAGTTCAACAAGTATGTGAAAAACGCGAAAGTATGACCCTGATGGGGGCAAATCCCAGGCCTAACCTAGACCTAACATGCATTATCCTCTAAAATATTGATCGAAACCAGGTTTAATGGACTGTTTCAGTGTGGTACCACATTACTACGTGATCCAAAGCAGAAAAAACCCTGGATTAGGTCAACATGTATGTTAAAACTGCGAAAGTATGACCCTGATGAGTCCAAATCCCAGGCCTAACCTAGACATAACTTACGTTATCCTCTAAAATATTGATCGAAACCAGGTTTAATGGACTGTTTCAGCGTGGTACCAAATTACTACGTGCTACAATCCAGAAATAGCCCAGGATCTAGCCATGATGTATGAGAAAGATGCGAAAGTATGAGCATGATGTGGGCAAATTCTAGACCTGACCCAGACCTAACATGCGTTATCCTCTAAAATATTTATCAAGACCAGGTTTTATTGAATGTTTCAGTGTGGTACCACATTACTACGTGAACCAAACCAGAAAAAACCCAGTATCCGTTCATCAAGTATGTGAAGAATGCGAATGTATGAGTCTGATGAGTGAAAATCTCGGGGCTAACCTAGACCTAACAAGCGTTATCCTCTAAAATATTGATGCGAACCAGGTTTAATGGACTGTTTCAGTGTGGTACCTATTTACTGCGTGATCAAAAGCAGAAAAAACCCAGGATCCGTTCAACAAGTATGTGAAGAATGCGAAAGTATGAGTCTGATCAGTGAAAATCTCAGGCCTTACCTAGACCTAACTTGCGTTGTCCTCTAAAATATTGATGGAAACCAGGTTTCGTTGACTGTTTCAGTGTGGTAGTACATTACTACGTGATGCAATCCAGAAAAAGCCCATGATCTAGCCATCAAGTATGAGAAATATGCGAAAGAATGAGACTGATGGGAGCAAATCCCAGACCTAATCTAGACCTAACATGCGTTATCCTCTAAAATATTGAGCGAAACCAGGTTTAATGGACTGTTTCAGTGTGGTACCACACTACTTCGTGATCCAAACCAGAAAAAAACCCAGGATCCGTTCAACAAGTATGTGAAGAATACGAAAGTATGAGTCTGATGAGAGCAAATCCCAGACCTAACCTAGACCTAACATGCGTTATCCTCTAAAATATTGAGCGAAACCAGGTTTAATGGACTGTTTCAGTGTGGTACCACACTACTTCGTGATCCAAACCAGAAAAAACCCAGGATCCGTTCAACAAGTATGTGAAGAATGCGAAAGTATGAGTCTGATGAGTGAAAATCCCAGGCCTAACCTAGACCTAACATGCGTTATCCTCAAAAGTATTGATCGAAACCAGGTTTAATCAACAGTTTCAGTGTGGTACCACATTACTACGTGATCCAAACCAGAAAAAAACCCAGGAGCTGTTCAACAAGTACATAAAGAATGCGAAATTATGTGTCTGATGAGGGCAAATCCCAGGCCTATCCTAGACCTAACATGCGTTATCTTCTAAAATATCGATCGAAACCAGGTTTAATGGACTGTTTCCGTGTGGTACCACATTACTACGTGATCCAAACCAGAAAAAGCCCAGGATCTAGCCATGAAGTATGAAAAATATGCGAAAGTATGAGCCTGATGAGGGCAAATCCTAGACCTACCCCAGACCTAACATGCGTTATCCTCTAAAATATTCATCGAAACCAGGTTTAATGGACTGTTTCAGTGTGGTACCACATTACTACGTGATCCAAAGCAGAAAAAACCCTGGATTAGGTCAACATGTATGTTAAAACTGCGAAAGTATGACCCTGATGAGTCCAAATCCCAGGCCTAACCTAGACATAACTTACGTTACCCTCTAAAATATTGATCGAAACCAGGTTTAATGGACTGTTTCAGCGTGGTACCACATTACTACGTGCTACAATCCAGAAATAGCCCAGGATCTAGCCATGATGTATGAGAAAGATGCGAAAGTATGAGCATGATGTGGGCAAATTCTAGACCTGACCCAGACCTAACATGCGTTATCCTCTAAAATATTTATCAAGACCAGGTTTTATTGAATGTTTCAGTGTGGTACCACATTACTACGTGAACCAAACCAGAAAAAACCCAGGATCCGTTCATCAAGTATGTGAAGAATGCGAAAGTATGAGTCTGATGAGTGAAAATCTCGGGGCTAACCTAGACCTAACAAGCGTTATCCTCTAAAATATTGATGCGAACCAGGTTTAATGGACTGTTTCAGTGTGGTACCTATTTACTGCGTGATCAAAAGCAGAAAAAACCCAGGATCCGTTCAACAAGTATGTGAAGAATGCGAAAGTATGAGTCTGATCAGTGAAAATCTCAGGCCTTACCTAGACCTAACTTGCGTTGTCCTCTAAAATATTGATGGAAACCAGGTTTCGTTGACTGTTTCAGTGTGGTAGTACATTACTACGTGATGCAATCCAGAAAAAGCCCATGATCTAGCCATCAAGTATGAGAAATATGCGAAAGAATGAGACTGATGGGAGCAAATCCCAGACCTAACCTAGACCTAACATGCGTTATCCTCTAAAATATTGAGCGAAACCAGGTTTAATGGACTGTTTCAGTGTGGTACCACACTACTTCGTGATCCAAACCAGAAAAAACCCAGGATCCGTTCAACAAGTATGTGAAGAATGCGAAAGTATGAGTCTGATGAGAGCAAATCCCAGACCTAACCTAGACCTAACATGCGTTATCCTCTAAAATATTGAGCGAAACCAGGTTTAATGGACTGTTTCAGTGTGGTACCACACTACTTCGTGATCCAAACCAGAAAAAACCCAGGATCCGTTCAACAAGTATGTGAAGAATGCGAAAGTATGAGTCTGATGAGTGAAAATCCCAGGCCTAACCTAGACCTAACATGCGTTATCCTCAAAAGTATTGATCGAAACCAGGTTTAATCAACAGTTTCAGTGTGGTACCACATTACTACGTGATCCAAACCAGAAAAAAACCCAGGAGCTGTTCAACAAGTACATAAAGAATGCGAAATTATGTGTCTGATGAGGGCAAATCCCAGGCCTATCCTAGACCTAACATGCGTTATCTTCTAAAATATCGATCGAAACCAGGTTTAATGGACTGTTTCCGTGTGGTACCACATTACTACGTGATCCAAACAAGAAAAAGCCCAGGATCTAGCCATGAAGTATGAAAAATATGCGAAAGTATGAGCCTGATGAGGGCAAATCCTAGACCTATCCCAGACCTAACATGCGTTATCCTCTAAAATATTCATCGAAACCAGGTTTAATGGACTGTTTCAGTGTGGTACCACATTACTACGTGATCCAAAGCAGAAAAAACCCTGGATTAGGTCAACATGTATGTTAAAACTGCGAAAGTATGACCCTGATGAGTCCAAATCCCAGGCCTAACCTAGACATAACTTACGTTACCCTCTAAAATATTGATCGAAACCAGGTTTAATGGACTGTTTCAGCGTGGTACCACATTACTACGTGCTACAAACCAGAAATAGCCCAGGATCTAGCCATGATGTATGAGAAAGATGCGAAAGTATGAGCATGATGTGGGCAAATTCTAGACCTGACCCAGACCTAACATGCGTTATCCTCTAAAATATTTATCAAGACCAGGTTTTATTGAATGTTTCAGTGTGGTACCACATTACTACGTGAACCAAACCAGAAAAAACCCAGGATCCGTTCATCAAGTATGTGAAGAATGCGAAAGTATGAGTCTGATGAGTGAAAATCTCGGGGCTAACCTAGACCTAACAAGCGTTATCCTCCAAAAAAAAATTGATGCAAACCAGGTTTAATGGACTGTTTCAGTGTGGTACCTATTTACTACGTGATCAAAGCAGAAAAAACCCAGGATCCGTTCAACAAGTATGTGAAGAATGCGAAAGTATGAGTCTGATCAGTGAAAATCTCAGGCCTTACCTAGACCTAACTTGCGTTGTCCTCTAAAATATTGATGGAAACCAGGTTTCATTGACTGTTTCTGTGTGGTACTACATTACTACGTGATGCAATCCAGAAAAAGCCCATGATCTAGCCATCAAGTATGAGAAATATGCGAAAGAATGAGCCTGATGAGAGCAAATCCCAGACCTAACCTAGACCTAACATGCGTTATCCTCTAAAATATTGAGCGAAACCAGGTTTAATGGACTGTTTCAGTGTGGTACCACACTACTTCGTGATCCAAACCAGAAAAAACCCAGGATCCGTTCAACAAGTATGTGAAGAATGCGAAAGTATGAGTCTGATGAGTGAAAATCCCAGGCCTAACCTAGACCTAACATGCGTTATCCTCTAAAATATTGATCGAAACCTGGTTTAATCGACTGTTTCAGTGTGGTACCACATTACTATGTGATCCAAACCAGAAAATAACCCAGGATCTGTTCAACGAGTATGTGAAGTGTGCGAAAGTATGAGTCTGATGAGGTCAAATCCCAGACCTATCCCAGACCTAACTTGCGTTATCCTCTAAAATATTGTTCGAAACCAGGTTTAATCGACTGTTTCAGTGTGGTACCACATTACTACGTGAACCAAACCAGAAAAAACCCAGGATCCGCTCAACAAGTATGTGAAGAATGCGAAAGTATGACCCTGATGAGTCCAAATCCCAGGCCTAACCTAGACCTAACATGCGTTATCTTCTAAAATATCGATCGAAACCAGGTTTAATGGACTGTTTCCGTGTGGTACCACATTACTACGTGATCCAAACAAGAAAAAGCCCAGGATCTAGCCATGAAGTATGAAAAATATGCGAAAGTATGAGCCTGATGAGGGCAAATCCTAGACCTATCCCAGACCTAACATGCGTTATCCTCTAAAATATTCATCGAAACCAGGTTTAATGGACTGTTTCAGTGTGGTACCACATTACTACGTGATCCAAAGCAGAAAAAACCCTGGATTAGGTCAACATGTATGTTAAAACTGCGAAAGTATGACCCTGATGAGTCCAAATCCCAGGCCTAACCTAGACATAACTTACGTTACCCTCTAAAATATTGATCGAAACCAGGTTTAATGGACTGTTTCAGCGTGGTACCACATTACTACGTGCTACAAACCAGAAATAGCCCAGGATCTAGCCATGATGTATGAGAAAGATGCGAAAGTATGAGCATGATGTGGGCAAATTCTAGACCTGACCCAGACCTAACATGCGTTATCCTCTAAAATATTTATCAAGACCAGGTTTTATTGAATGTTTCAGTGTGGTACCACATTACTACGTGAACCAAACCAGAAAAAACCCAGGATCCGTTCATCAAGTATGTGAAGAATGCGAAAGTATGAGTCTGATGAGTGAAAATCTCGGGGCTAACCTAGACCTAACAAGCGTTATCCTCCAAAAAAAAATTGATGCAAACCAGGTTTAATGGACTGTTTCAGTGTGGTACCTATTTACTACGTGATCAAAGCAGAAAAAACCCAGGATCCGTTCAACAAGTATGTGAAGAATGCGAAAGTATGAGTCTGATCAGTGAAAATCTCAGGCCTTACCTAGACCTAACTTGCGTTGTCCTCTAAAATATTGATGGAAACCAGGTTTCATTGACTGTTTCTGTGTGGTACTACATTACTACGTGATGCAATCCAGAAAAAGCCCATGATCTAGCCATCAAGTATGAGAAATATGCGAAAGAATGAGCCTGATGAGAGCAAATCCCAGACCTAACCTAGACCTAACATGCGTTATCCTCTAAAATATTGAGCGAAACCAGGTTTAATGGACTGTTTCAGTGTGGTACCACACTACTTCGTGATCCAAACCAGAAAAAACCCAGGATCCGTTCAACAAGTATGTGAAGAATGCGAAAGTATGAGTCTGATGAGTGAAAATCCCAGGCCTAACCTAGACCTAACATGCGTTATCCTCTAAAATATTGATCGAAACCTGGTTTAATCGACTGTTTCAGTGTGGTACCACATTACTATGTGATCCAAACCAGAAAATAACCCAGGATCTGTTCAACGAGTATGTGAAGTGTGCGAAAGTATGAGTCTGATGAGGTCAAATCCCAGACCTATCCCAGACCTAACTTGCGTTATCCTCTAAAATATTGTTCGAAACCAGGTTTAATCGACTGTTTCAGTGTGGTACCACATTACTACGTGAACCAAACCAGAAAAAACCCAGGATCCGCTCAACAAGTATGTGAAGAATGCGAAAGTATGACCCTGATGAGTCCAAATCCCAGGCCTAACCTAGACCTAACATGCGTTATCCTCTAAAATATTGATCCAAACCAGGTTTAATGGACTGTTTCAGTGTGGTACCACACTACTTCGTGATCCAAACCAGAAAAAACCCAGGATCCGTTCAACAAGTATGTGAAGAATGCGAAAGTATGAGTCTGATGAGTGAAAATCCCAGGCCTAACCTAGACCTAACATGCGTTATCCTCAAAAGTATTGATCGAAACCAGGTTTAATCAACAGTTTCAGTGTGGTACCACATTACTACGTGATCCAAACCAGAAAAAAACCCAGGAGCTGTTCAACAAGTACATAAAGAATGCGAAATTATGTGTCTGATGAGGGCAAATCCCAGGCCTATCCTAGACCTAACATGCGTTATCTTCTAAAATATCGATCGAAACCAGGTTTAATGGACTGTTTCCGTGTGGTACCACATTACTACGTGATCCAAACAAGAAAAAGCCCAGGATCTAGCCATGAAGTATGAAAAATATGCGAAAGTATGAGCCTGATGAGGGCAAATCCTAGACCTATCCCAGACCTAACATGCGTTATCCTCTAAAATATTCATCGAAACCAGGTTTAATGGACTGTTTCAGTGTGGTACCACATTACTACGTGATCCAAAGCAGAAAAAACCCTGGATTAGGTCAACATGTATGTTAAAACTGCGAAAGTATGACCCTGATGAGTCCAAATCCCAGGCCTAACCTAGACATAACTTACGTTACCCTCTAAAATATTGATCGAAACCAGGTTTAATGGACTGTTTCAGCGTGGTACCACATTACTACGTGCTACAAACCAGAAATAGCCCAGGATCTAGCCATGATGTATGAGAAAGATGCGAAAGTATGAGCATGATGTGGGCAAATTCTAGACCTGACCCAGACCTAACATGCGTTATCCTCTAAAATATTTATCAAGACCAGGTTTTATTGAATGTTTCAGTGTGGTACCACATTACTACGTGAACCAAACCAGAAAAAACCCAGGATCCGTTCATCAAGTATGTGAAGAATGCGAAAGTATGAGTCTGATGAGTGAAAATCTCGGGGCTAACCTAGACCTAACAAGCGTTATCCTCCAAAAAAAAATTGATGCAAACCAGGTTTAATGGACTGTTTCAGTGTGGTACCTATTTACTACGTGATCAAAGCAGAAAAAACCCAGGATCCGTTCAACAAGTATGTGAAGAATGCGAAAGTATGAGTCTGATCAGTGAAAATCTCAGGCCTTACCTAGACCTAACTTGCGTTGTCCTCTAAAATATTGATGGAAACCAGGTTTCATTGACTGTTTCTGTGTGGTACTACATTACTACGTGATGCAATCCAGAAAAAGCCCATGATCTAGCCATCAAGTATGAGAAATATGCGAAAGAATGAGCCTGAAGAGAGCAAATCCCAGACCTAACCTAGACCTAACATGCGTTATCCTCTAAAATATTGAGCGAAACCAGGTTTAATGGACTGTTTCAGTGTGGTACCACACTACTTCGTGATCCAAACCAGAAAAAACCCAGGATCCGTTCAACAAGTATGTGAAGAATGCAAAAGTATGAGTCTGATGAGTGAAAATCCCAGGCCTAACCTAGACCTAACATGCGTTATCCTCTAAAATATTGATCGAAACCTGGTTTAATCGACTGTTTCAGTGTGGTACCACATTACTATGTGATCCAAACCAGAAAATAACCCAGGATCTGTTCAACGAGTATGTGAAGTGTGCGAAAGTATGAGTCTGATGAGGTCAAATCCCAGACCTATCCCAGACCTAACATGCGTTATCTTCTAAAATATCGATCGAAACCAGGTTTAATGGACTGTTTCCGTGTGGTACCACATTACTACGTGATCCAAACAAGAAAAAAACCCAGGAGCTGTTCAACAAGTACATAAAGAATGCGAAATTATGTGTCTGATGAGGGCAAATCCCAGGCCTATCCTAGACCTAACATGCGTTATCTTCTAAAATATCGATCGAAACCAGGTTTAATGGACTGTTTCCGTGTGGTACCACATTACTACGTGATCCAAACAAGAAAAAGCCCAGGATCTAGCCATGAAGTATGAAAAATATGCGAAAGTATGAGCCTGATGAGGGCAAATCCTAGACCTATCCCAGACCTAACATGCGTTATCCTCTAAAATATTCATCGAAACCAGGTTTAATGGACTGTTTCAGTGTGGTACCACATTACTACGTGATCCAAAGCAGAAAAAACCCTGGATTAGGTCAACATGTATGTTAAAACTGCGAAAGTATGACCCTGATGAGTCCAAATCCCAGGCCTAACCTAGACATAACTTACGTTACCCTCTAAAATATTGATCGAAACCAGGTTTAATGGACTGTTTCAGCGTGGTACCACATTACTACGTGCTACAAACCAGAAATAGCCCAGGATCTAGCCATGATGTATGAGAAAGATGCGAAAGTATGAGCATGATGTGGGCAAATTCTAGACCTGACCCAGACCTAACATGCGTTATCCTCTAAAATATTTATCAAGACCAGGTTTTATTGAATGTTTCAGTGTGGTACCACATTACTACGTGAACCAAACCAGAAAAAACCCAGGATCCGTTCATCAAGTATGTGAAGAATGCGAAAGTATGAGTCTGATGAGTGAAAATCTCGGGGCTAACCTAGACCTAACAAGCGTTATCCTCCAAAAAAAAATTGATGCAAACCAGGTTTAATGGACTGTTTCAGTGTGGTACCTATTTACTACGTGATCAAAGCAGAAAAAACCCAGGATCCGTTCAACAAGTATGTGAAGAATGCGAAAGTATGAGTCTGATCAGTGAAAATCTCAGGCCTTACCTAGACCTAACTTGCGTTGTCCTCTAAAATATTGATGGAAACCAGGTTTCATTGACTGTTTCTGTGTGGTACTACATTACTACGTGATGCAATCCAGAAAAAGCCCATGATCTAGCCATCAAGTATGAGAAATATGCGAAAGAATGAGCCTGAAGAGAGCAAATCCCAGACCTAACCTAGACCTAACATGCGTTATCCTCTAAAATATTGAGCGAAACCAGGTTTAATGGACTGTTTCAGTGTGGTACCACACTACTTCGTGATCCAAACCAGAAAAAACCCAGGATCCGTTCAACAAGTATGTGAAGAATGCAAAAGTATGAGTCTGATGAGTGAAAATCCCAGGCCTAACCTAGACCTAACATGCGTTATCCTCTAAAATATTGATCGAAACCTGGTTTAATCGACTGTTTCAGTGTGGTACCACATTACTATGTGATCCAAACCAGAAAATAACCCAGGATCTGTTCAACGAGTATGTGAAGTGTGCGAAAGTATGAGTCTGATGAGGTCAAATCCCAGACCTATCCCAGACCTAACTTGCGTTATCCTCTAAAATATTGTTCGAAACCAGGTTTAATCGACTGTTTCAGTGTGGTACCACATTACTACGTGAACCAAACCAGAAAAAACCCAGGATCCGCTCAACAAGTATGTGAAGAATGCGAAAGTATGAGTCTGATGAGTGAAAATCCCAGACCTAACCTAGACCTAACATGCGTTATCCTCTAAAATATTGATCCAAACCAGGTTTAATGGACTGTTTCAGTGTGGTACCACACTACTTCGTGATCCAAACCAGAAAAAACCCAGGATCCGTTCAACAAGTATGTGAAGAATGCGAAAGTATGAGTCTGATGAGTGAAAATCCCAGGCCTAACCTAGACCTAACATGCGTTATCCTCAAAAGTATTGATCGAAACCAGGTTTAATCAACAGTTTCAGTGTGGTACCACATTACTACGTGATCCAAACCAGAAAAAAACCCAGGAGCTGTTCAACAAGTACATAAAGAATGCGAAATTATGTGTCTGATGAGGGCAAATCCCAGGCCTATCCTAGACCTAACATGCGTTATCTTCTAAAATATCGATCGAAACCAGGTTTAATGGACTGTTTCCGTGTGGTACCACATTACTACGTGATCCAAACAAGAAAAAGCCCAGGATCTAGCCATGAAGTATGAAAAATATGCGAAAGTATGAGCCTGATGTGGGCAAATCCTAGACCTATCCCAGACCTAACATGCGTTATCCTCTAAAATATTCATCGAAACCAGGTTTAATGGACTGTTTCAGTGTGGTACCACACTACTTCGTGATCCAAACCAGAAAAAACCCAGGATCTGTTCAACAAGTATGTGAAAAATGCGAAAGTATGATCCTGACGAGGGCAAATCCTAGACCTAACCCAGACCTAACATGCGTTATCCTCAAAAATATTGATCGAAACCAGGTTTAATGGACTGTTTCAGTGTGGTACCACATTACTACGTGATCCAAACTAGAAAAAACCCAGGATCTGTTCAACGAGTATGTGAAGTGTGCGAAAGTATGAGTCTGATGAGGTCAAATCCCAGGCCTAACGTAGACCTAACATGTGTTATCCTCTTAAATATTGATCGAAACCAGGGTTAATCGACTGTTTCAGTGAGGTACTACATTACTACGTGATGCAATCCAGAAATAGCCCAGGATCTAGCCATGAAGTATTAGAAATATGCGAAAGTATGAGCCTGATGAGGGCAAATCCCAGACCTTACCCTCACGTAACATGCGTTATCCTCTAAAATATTTATCAAGACCAGGTTTAATGGACTGTTTCAGTGTGGAACCACATTACTATGTGTTCCAAACCAGAAAAAACCCAGGATCTGTTCAACAAGTATGTCAAAAACGCGAAAGTATGACCCTGATGAGGGCAAATCCCAGGCCTAACCTAGACCTAACATGCATTATCCTCTAAAATATTGATCGAAACCAGGTTTAATGGACTGTTTCAGTGTGGTACCACATTACTATGTGTTCCAAACCAGAAAAAACCCAGGATCTGATCAAGAAGTATGTGAAAAACGCGAAAGTATGAGCCTGATGAGGGCGAATCCCAGACCTATCCCAGACCTAACATGCATTATCCTCTAAAATATTGATCGAAACCAGGTTTAATGGACTGTTTCAGTGTGGTACCACATTACTATGTGTTCCAAACCAGAAAAAACCCAGGATCTGTTCAACGAGTATGTGAAAAACGCGAAAGTATGAGCCTGATGAGGGCGAATCCCAGACCTATCCCAGACCTAGATTGCGTTATCCTCCAAAATATTGATCGAAACCCGGTTTAATGGACTGTTTCAGTGTGGTACCACTTTACTACGCGATCCAAAGCAGAAAAAACCGTCGATCAGGTCAACATGTATGTTAAAACTGCGAAAGTATGACCCTGATGAGGGCAAATCCCTGGCCTAACCTAGACCTAACATGCGTTATCCTCAAAAATATTGATCGAAACCAGGCTTAATCAACAGTTTCAGTGTGGTACCACATTACTACGTGATCCAAACCAGAAAAATACCCAGGAGCTGTTCAACAAGTACGTAAAGAATGCGAAATTATGTGTCTGATGAGGGCAAATCCCAGGCCTATCCTAGACCTAACATGCGTTATCTTCTAAAATATCGATCGAAACCAGGTTTAATGGACTGTTTCCGTGTGGTACCACATTACTACGTGATCCAAACCAGAAAAAGCCCAGGATCTAGCCATGAAGTATGAAAAATATGCGAAAGTATGAGCCTGATGAGGGCAAATCCTAGACCTATCCCAGACCTAACATGCGTTATCCCCTAAAATATTCATCGAAACCAGGTTTAATGGACTGTTTCAGTGTGGTACCACATTACTACGTGATCCAAACCAGAAAAAACCGAGGATCTGTTCAACAAGTATGTGAAAAACGCGAAAGTATGAGCCTGATGAGGGCGAATCCCAGACTTATCCCAGACCTAACTTGCGTTATCATCTAAAATATTGATCGAAACCAGGTTTAATCGACTGTTTCAGTGTGGTACCACATTACTACGTGATCGAAACCAGAAAAAAACCCAGGATCTTGTCAACGAGTATGAGAAGTGTGCGAAAGTATGAGTCTGATGAGGGCAAATCCCAGACCTGTCCCAGACCTAACATGCGTTATCCTCTAAAATATTTATCAAGACCAGGTTTAATTCAATGTTTCAGTGTGGTACCACATTACTACGTGAACCAACCCAGAAAAAACCCTGTATCTGTTCAACAAGTATGTGAAAAATGCGAAAGTATGATCCTGACGAGGGCAAATCCTAGACCTAACCCAGACCTAACATGCGTTATCCTCAAAAATATTGATCGAAACCAGGTTTAATGGACTGTTTCAGTGTGGTACCACATTACTACGTGATCCAAACTAGAAAAAACCCAGGATCTGTTCAACGAGTATGTGAAGTGTGCGAGAGTATGAGTCTGATGAGGTCAAATCCCAGGCCTAACCTAGACCTAACATGTGTTATCCTCTAAAATATTGATCGAAACCAGGGTTAATCGACTGTTTCAGTGAGGTACTACATTACTACGTGATGCAATCCAGAAATAGCCCAGGATCTGGCCATGAAGTATTAGAAATATGCGAAAGTTTGAGCCTGATGAGGGCAAATCCTAGACCTTACCCTGACGTAACATGCGTTATCCTCTAAAATATTTATCAAGACCAGGTTAAATGGACTGTTTCAGTGTGGTACCACTTTACTACGCGATCCAAAGCAGAAAAAACCGTCGATCAGGTCAACATGTATGTTAAAACTGCGAAAGTATGACCCTGATGAGGGCAAATCCCAGGCCTAACCTAGACCTAACATGCGTTATCCTCAAAAATATTGATCGAAACCAGGTTTAATCAACAGTTTCAGTGTGGTACCACATTACTACGTGATCCAAACCAGAAAAAAACCCAGGAGCTGTTCAACAAGTACGTAAAGAATGCGAAATTATGTGTCTGATGAGGGCAAATCCCAGGCCTAACCTAGACCTAACATGCATTATCCTCTAAAATATTGATCGAAACCAGGTTTAATGGACTGTTTCAGTGTGGTACCACATTACTATGTGTTCCAAACCAGAAAAAACCCAGGATCTGATCAAGAAGTATGTGAAAAACGCGAAAGTATGAGCCTGATGAGGGCGAATCCCAGACCTATCCCAGACCTAACATGCATTATCCTCTAAAATATTGATCGAAACCAGGTTTAATGGACTGTTTCAGTGTGGTACCACATTACTATGTGTTCCAAACCAGAAAAAACCCAGGATCTGTTCAACGAGTATGTGAAAAACGCGAAAGTATGAGCCTGATGAGGGCGAATCCCAGACCTATCCCAGACCTAGATTGCGTTATCCTCCAAAATATTGATCGAAACCCGGTTTAATGGACTGTTTCAGTGTGGTACCACTTTACTACGCGATCCAAAGCAGAAAAAACCGTCGATCAGGTCAACATGTATGTTAAAACTGCGAAAGTATGACCCTGATGAGGGCAAATCCCTGGCCTAACCTAGATATAACTTTCGTTATCCTCTAAAATATTGATCGAAACCAGGTTTAGTGGACTGTTTCAGTGTGGTACCACATTACTGCGCGATCCAATCCAGAAAAAACCCAGGATCTGTTCAACATGTATGGAAAAATGCGAAAGTATGTCCCGCATGAGGGCAAATCCCAGACCTATCCCAGACCTAACATGCGTTATCCTCTAAAATATTGATCGAAACCAGGTTTAATGGACTGTTTCAGCGTGGTACCACATTACTACGTGCTACAATCCAGAAATAGCCCAGGATCTAGCCATGATGTATGAGAAAGATGCGAAAGTATGAGCATGATGTGGGCAAATTCTAGACCTGACCCAGACCTAACATGCGTTATCCTCTAAAATATTTATCAAGAGCAGGTTTTATTGAATGTTTCAGTGTGGTACCACATTACTACGTGAACCAAACCAGAAAAAACCCAGGATCCGTTCATCAAGTATGTGAAGAATGCGAAAGTATGAGTCTGATGAGTGAAAATCTCGGGGCTAACCTAGACCTAACAAGCGTTATCCTCTAAAATATTGATGCGAACCAGGTTTAATGGACTGTTTCAGTGTGGTACCTATTTACTGCGTGATCAAAAGCAGAAAAAACCCAGGATCCGTTCAACAAGTATGTGAAGAATGCGAAAGTATGAGTCTGATCAGTGAAAATCTCAGGCCTTACCTAGACCTAACTTGCGTTGTCCTCTAAAATATTGATGGAAACCAGGTTTCGTTGACTGTTTCAGTGTGGTAGTACATTACTACGTGATGCAATCCAGAAAAAGCCCATGATCTAGCCATCAAGTATGAGAAATATGCGAAAGAATGAGACTGATGGGAGCAAATCCCAGACCTAACCTAGACCTAACATGCGTTATCCTCTAAAATATTGAGCGAAACCAGGTTTAATGGACTGTTTCAGTGTGGTACCACACTACTTCGTGATCCAAACCAGAAAAAAACCCAGGATCCGTTCAACAAGTATGTGAAGAATGCGAAAGTATGAGTCTGATGAGAGCAAATCCCAGACCTAACCTAGACCTAACATGCGTTATCCTCTAAAATATTGAGCGAAACCAGGTTTAATGGACTGTTTCAGTGTGGTACCACACTACTTCGTGATCCAAACCAGAAAAAACCCAGGATCCGTTCAACAAGTATGTGAAGAATGCGAAAGTATGAGTCTGATGAGTGAAAATCCCAGGCCTAACCTAGACCTAACATGCGTTATCCTCAAAAGTATTGATCGAAACCAGGTTTAATCAACAGTTTCAGTGTGGTACCACATTACTACGTGATCCAAACCAGAAAAAAACCCAGGAGCTGTTCAACAAGTACATAAAGAATGCGAAATTATGTGTCTGATGAGGGCAAATCCCAGGCCTATCCTAGACCTAACATGCGTTATCTTCTAAAATATCGATCGAAACCAGGTTTAATGGACTGTTTCCGTGTGGTACCACATTACTACGTCATCCAAACCAGAAAAAGCCCAGGATCTAGCCATGAAGTATGAAAAATATGCGAAAGTATGAGCCTGATGAGGGCAAATCCTAGACCTATCCCAGACCTAACATGCGTTATCCTCTAAAATATTCATCGAAACCAGGTTTAATGGACTGTTTCAGTGTGGTACCACATTACTACGTGATCCAAAGCAGAAAAAACCCTGGATTAGGTCAACATGTATGTTAAAACTGCGAAAGTATGACCCTGATGAGTCCAAATCCCAGGCCTAACCTAGACATAACTTACGTTACCCTCTAAAATATTGATCGAAACCAGGTTTAATGGACTGTTTCAGCGTGGTACCACATTACTACGTGCTACAAACCAGAAATAGCCCAGGATCTAGCCATGATGTATGAGAAAGATGCGAAAGTATGAGCATGATGTGGGCAAATTCTAGACCTGACCCAGACCTAACATGCGTTATCCTCTAAAATATTTATCAAGACCAGGTTTTATTGAATGTTTCAGTGTGGTACCACATTACTACGTGAACCAAACCAGAAAAAACCCAGGATCCGTTCATCAAGTATGTGAAGAATGCGAAAGTATGAGTCTGATGAGTGAAAATCTCGGGGCTAACCTAGACCTAACAAGCGTTATCCTCCAAAAAAAAATTGATGCAAACCAGGTTTAATGGACTGTTTCAGTGTGGTACCTATTTACTACGTGATCAAAGCAGAAAAAACCCAGGATCCGTTCAACAAGTATGTGAAGAATGCGAAAGTATGAGTCTGATCAGTGAAAATCTCAGGCCTTACCTAGACCTAACTTGCGTTGTCCTCTAAAATATTGATGGAAACCAGGTTTCATTGACTGTTTCTGTGTGGTACTACATTACTACGTGATGCAATCCAGAAAAAGCCCATGATCTAGCCATCAAGTATGAGAAATATGCGAAAGAATGAGCCTGATGAGAGCAAATCCCAGACCTAACCTAGACCTAACATGCGTTATCCTCTAAAATATTGAGCGAAACCAGGTTTAATGGACTGTTTCAGTGTGGTACCACACTACTTCGTGATCCAAACCAGAAAAAACCCAGGATCCGTTCAACAAGTATGTGAAGAATGCGAAAGTATGAGTCTGATGAGTGAAAATCCCAGGCCTAACCTAGACCTAACATGCGTTATCCTCTAAAATATTGATCGAAACCTGGTTTAATCGACTGTTTCAGTGTGGTACCACATTACTATGTGATCCAAACCAGAAAATAACCCAGGATCTGTTCAACGAGTATGTGAAGTGTGCGAAAGTATGAGTCTGATGAGGTCAAATCCCAGACCTATCCCAGACCTAACTTGCGTTATCCTCTAAAATATTGTTCGAAACCAGGTTTAATCGACTGTTTCAGTGTGGTACCACATTACTACGTGAACCAAACCAGAAAAAACCCAGGATCCGCTCAACAAGTATGTGAAGAATGCGAAAGTATGAGTCTGATGAGTGAAAATCCCAGACCTAACCTAGACCTAACATGCGTTATCCTCTAAAATATTGATCCAAACCAGGTTTAATGGACTGTTTCAGTGTGGTACCACACTACTACGTGATCCAAACCAGAAAAAACCCAGGATCTGTTCAACAAGTATGTGAAAAATGCGAAAGTATGATCCTGACGAGGGCAAATCCTAGACCTAACCCAGACCTAACATGCGTTATCCTCAAAAATATTGATCGAAACCAGGTTTAATGGACTGTTTCAGTGTGGTACCACATTACTACGTGATCCAAACTAGAAAAAACCCAGGATCTGTTCAACGAGTATGTGAAGTGTGCGAAAGTATGAGTCTGATGAGGTCAAATCCCAGGCCTAACCTAGACCTAACATGTGTTATCCTCTAAAATATTGATCGAAACCAGGGTTAATCGACTGTTTCAGTGAGGTACTACATTACTACGTGATGCAATCCAGAAATAGCCCAGGATCTAGCCATGAAGTATTAGAAATATGCGAAAGTATGAGCCTGATGAGGGCAAATCCCAGACCTTACCCTCACGTAACATGCGTTATCCTCTAAAATATTTATCAAGACCAGGTTTAATGGACTGTTTCAGTGTGGAACCACATTACTATGTGTTCCAAACCAGAAAAAACCCAGGATCTGTTCAACAAGTATGTCAAAAACGCGAAAGTATGACCCTGATGAGAGCAAATCCCAGACCTAACCTAGACCTAACATGCGTTATCCTCTAAAATATTGAGCGAAACCAGGTTTAATGGACTGTTTCAGTGTGGTACCACACTACTTCGTGATCCAAACCAGAAAAAACCCAGGATCCGTTCAACAAGTATGTGAAGAATGCAAAAGTATGAGTCTGATGAGTGAAAATCCCAGGCCTAACCTAGACCTAACATGCGTTATCCTCTAAAATATTGATCGAAACCTGGTTTAATCGACTGTTTCAGTGTGGTACCACATTACTATGTGATCCAAACCAGAAAATAACCCAGGATCTGTTCAACGAGTATGTGAAGTGTGCGAAAGTATGAGTCTGATGAGGTCAAATCCCAGACCTATCCCAGACCTAACTTGCGTTATCCTCTAAAATATTGTTCGAAACCAGGTTTAATCGACTGTTTCAGTGTGGTACCACATTACTACGTGAACCAAACCAGAAAAAACCCAGGATCCGCTCAACAAGTATGTGAAGAATGCGAAAGTATGAGTCTGATGAGTGAAAATCCCAGACCTAACCTAGACCTAACATGCGTTATCCTCTAAAATATTGATCCAAACCAGGTTTAATGGACTGTTTCAGTGTGGTACCACACTACTTCGTGATCCAAACCAGAAAAAACCCAGGATCCGTTCAACAAGTATGTGAAGAATGCGAAAGTATGAGTCTGATGAGTGAAAATCCCAGGCCTAACCTAGACCTAACATGCGTTATCCTCAAAAGTATTGATCGAAACCAGGTTTAATCAACAGTTTCAGTGTGGTACCACATTACTACGTGATCCAAACCAGAAAAAAACCCAGGAGCTGTTCAACAAGTACATAAAGAATGCGAAATTATGTGTCTGATGAGGGCAAATCCCAGGCCTATCCTAGACCTAACATGCGTTATCTTCTAAAATATCGATCGAAACCAGGT